>NC_086454.1:98641433-98924433 GCF_028390025.1 Pseudophryne corroboree
CCAAGTTATATTACCGTCCACATCATAAGGCGGCATCTTGACGACAAGGATTCCACCAGAGCTAGATGGGAATGCAAAAAGTGCCTCTCCTTCACTGCTGAGCCAGGCGGCGGAGGCGCTGGAATTCTGTGCACGCCCAGGCATCAGGGGGATCACATAGCTGTTAGAAGGATCTCTATAATTCATCTTCCCAATATCCGTAAATATGGATTGCATATGACTTTCTGTAATGATATCCTATAAAAAAAACACAACAATGTTAAATTATCAATATTCATTCATTCATAATAGGATTTGTGAAAACGAAAGTTGCACCTGTCACATAGGCACTGGGGTATATTAAAGGAACCGACATTTAAGTATTCAATTCTCGACAATGTAAATCTGACTTTTGTTTAAAGTTGGATTGACATTGTCGGAAACGGGGCTAAAACCTGTCTAATTTGGCTGCGAATCCGACAAAACACGTGGATCCACAGTTGATTATTATTACCAGTTATTTATATAGCGCACACATATTCCGCAGTGCTGTACAGAGGCTGATCCACATGTTTTCCGACAAGTCGGAATTGACGACTGGTCGGAAAAACGGGAGGCCTACTGAATAAGTCGGAACAGTCGGAAACCGACATCTTTCCGACAAGACAGCAGTTCTGACTACAATTGAATGCACCCCACAGCCACCTTGTGGGGTGAGCTCAGAGGGCTTGATTTGTTGTAAACTAGTGACATCACCGAGGTGTGTGATACACTGTGTGGTGTCCCTGGTTCCTAGCAAATTAATAAACTGCTTTCACATGATCAATGCTCAGCCCAGGTAATGGCTGTATCTGGTGTGTGAAGAATGCAGTACGAATACCATATCAAAACAATGCTAATCAATGATTCCCTATTACAGAACCCCTTTTCTTTTTTGAGAGAAGTGGAGGATTCGGAGTATACATTGGAATGTAATGGTCCAGCTAAGCCAGTGGTTCCCAAACTTTCTTTTATCACGGCTTCCTGGAGTATCAACATTTTCTTTTCTCTGCACCCTTAGGCCAAAAGTTTCACGATGAAATTAAAGTAAACTGTGCTTACCCATCACATTTAGGGTCAGTTATGTGGTGGGGGACAGGCCTGCTCTTTTGTTGTCCACATACTGTATTATATGATTGGCAGCCACCAGCTCTGGTTCTGCCTATCATATTGACTATAAATAATTTCATTTGGTCCTGGACCACCAACCCGTGGCTCCCCTGAAAGTGCCCTTCAGCACCTAATTAGGAACCAATGATGTACATAACCGTGACTGCCTTATCACAAAAACTCTTATTTTTCTGGCCGATACGCACATTTTTGCATTAAAAAGGTTTACTTAAATTTGGTTTTCCAATTTTATTTTATTTCAGTACCCTTTAATTAAGTTACTATTACTACTACATGTAGTGATTTGGGGCTTGACCTTTCTGGCAAGACTGGTACTCAAAGAACGACCATGTGCGACCTACAGGCCTTTTTGGCCCATGGCTAGGAGATGTAATTGGTGATATCTGAACACAAGTAACTTGAATAATGCAGTTTTGGACTAGTAGCCCATGACAAAATAACCATGGCGTGGAGACCGGCCTAGCAGAAGAGACACAGGTGGCAGAGGGGGTCATACCAAGTTGACCGCTCGCTACCTAGTTTTAGCAGCCGTGCAAACGCTATGCTGTCACCCACTGGGGAGTGTATTTTAGCTTAGCAGAAGTACGAACGCTTGTGCAGCCGAGCTCTACAAAAGCAGTTTGTGCAGTTTCAGAGTAGCTCTGAACCTACTCAGCGCTTGCGATCACTTCAGCCTATTCGTGTCCGGATTTGACGCCATACACCCGCCCAGCCACGCCTGCGTTTTTTCAGACACGCCTGCATTTTTGCAAACACTCCCTGAAAACGCTCAGTTGACACCCAGAAACGCCCCCTTCCTGTCAATCTTCTTGCGGCCGTCAGTGCGACCGAAAACTTCCCTAGAACCTGTGCACAACCACAACGGCCTTTGTATCCGTACAACGCGCGTGCGCATTGCGGGGCATACGCATGCTCAGAAATGCAGATTTTTAGCCTGATTGCTGCAAACAACGGCAGCTAGCAATCAACTCGGAATGACCCCCAGAATCTGAACACAATACATACACTTCTGTACATGCATGAAGGGTGAGGCAGGACCAGCCGGTGAACCGTCTGATTTGTTAGGATCAAGATGATCACGTTACTCTGTGTCTCACACACGTGGACCCCACCAGGTATAATGGAGCAGTTGATGATTTTGAGGCGGACGGCATTATTTAGGAGATTGATGTCCAAAGATTCTTCCACCAGTTCTAACGTGTCAGCATTTGAAGTCCTGGAGAAATGAAAGAACGTAAAGCCAGAAAAATGTGAATTTACGACATGAAAATGTTCGACCAGGAATTGAAGTATTATCACTCATATACAGGAAACACTCAGTCTAAAGATTGGACTCAAATACACCCGGATCAGAATGCAGCAGTCACCACCTGTTCTATTGTGATGGGAAAAAGCTGGAGACAGGGGACTGCAGAGATAAATTTCACGGGTCCAAAAAAAAAAAAAAAAATCCTGCAGTTCCAATTCTGATTGGAGCCTCAAATAATTTGAACCCACTTCAAGTAAACTAGGCCAAACCTATATCTCCCCATGGCTTGCCTTTCCTTCATCCAAGGCAACACTGAGAGCCTCATACATCAGTGAGAAGGCTACATATGTTTTTGGTTGGAACTTTCCAAGGACGAAACCGATTTTAACTGAATGGAGAACTGAGAGCATCTGATACACACATGTGACTAATAGCTTAGTTATTAGTCTTAGGTCTAAATGTACCAATGAAGCGATTCTAAACAACGAGTCTTGCAGGAAGTCTAAATACTATAGCAATGCACATGGACAGATCAGCCCTGTATGCCGCACACAGCATAGGGGCCACTGCTTCAAGATGTTATTGGGGGAGATCAAACTGTAGACCTACTGGGCCAAGACTGTAGCAGCACCATGAACATATAGTGACGTTTTAGTACAGATTTATTATATAAAACAAATGGAGATGTCAGCAGTGATATCTGTCCCTCAATTTCCAGCAGGAAGGCTACATTATGTCCTTTGGGTCTAGGACAGTGGTTCTCAAACTCGGTCCTCAGGACCCCACACAGGTCACATTTTCCAGATCACTTAGCAAGTGCACAGCTGTATTCACTACTCACCGACACCACTTTCAGATCGCAATGCCTGGTCCCACCCAGGAATTGGAAACGGGTTCTTCCCGGGTCTGACCTTACACACCGCATCCCGACCCGGCAATGTGCTGGGTCGGGTTGCCATCCGGGGGCCACCTCCCTATGCAGTGAACGGGTACCAGGTCGCAACGACACAGGTAATCCGTTCACACTGCGCCTGACCTGGTAATAACCCTTCTTATAACCTGGGTTGAATTACCAGGTCAGGCGACCTGGGATTTCTGTAGTGACCCTTTCACACTGCTTAGCGACCCGTGTCGACCTGGCAATATACCGGGTTATTTATGCGGTGTGAAAGGAGTATGATACATTTTAAAAGAACCACAGGTGGAGACAATTATTTCACTTGAAACTGCTCTGGTGTAGCATATAGAATGATAGACAATGCCAACCCCAAATAGAGCACCAAGACCTGACTTACTAAAGTGCTTCTTGAATTCTATAACTGATGCTCGCTATATTCCATGGGAACAAATAATGATGGATGCTGCATAGGCACAAACAGGATTCCCACACATAACTATTCGGTATAAATATTGTATATTGTGGCTGATTCAGACCAGATCGGTGCTGTGCATTTTCGCACAGCAGCGATCAGGTCTGAACCGCGCTTGGGCCGGCGTATGGCAGACAGCCGACGGCTGTTGTAGCTCTGCAATCGCCTCTGCCTGATCGATAGGAAGAGGCGGCCGCCAGGCGGGAGGCCGCGGGCCGCCGGCGTTTGGCCGCCGTTTAGGGGGGCGTGGTCCGGGAAACGCAGGCGTGCCCGGACCGTTGGGGGGGCAGGCCGCGGCGGCGTCATGAAGTCACATGCAGCCGCTGCGACCCGGGCAGCGACGAGTAGTTCCCTTCCAGCGTGCAGGAGCTGCGCTGGCTGGGAGCTACTCCTGAAGTACAAAAGCATCGCCGCTGTGCGATACTTTTGTACTTGTGCGACAGGGCAGGGACTGACATGCGGAGCGGACTAGTCCTCTGCTGGGCGTCCCCCCGAATGTCAGGGAAGCTGTTCATAGATGTGCTAAATTTAGCACAACTACGATCAGGTCTGAATCACCCCCATTGTACAAGCTTTTACTACATGAACTAAAGCCAGTACTTGAATACTACATATTGATGCCAATTTATGTGCTTTTTATATTAATTTTGAGTTTTTTTGGGGGGGGGGGGTAATTTTAATATTACAGATCCAATCCACTAGGTTATTAATTTTGTTGTTTTATTTAGCTCTATCCTTACTAAATATTAATTTCTTCATTAGTGTTCTGATATCTCACTCAGTCTGGTTTTTTTTTATTTATTGTTTGTTTGATCAGGGACTGACTATCTGGAGATCAGGCACAGAACTCACACCTGCAACCACAGGGAATATATTGCTTTTGTCATTGGTCAAAAAGCTGCTAATTAGAAGATAGATCTGAATGTGTCAGGGGCAAGTAATTAGATGCGACAGCACAGCAGGAGAAAACGGGTGGTATTCAGTATGCTGGCTGCTGGGATCCCGGCGCTCAGTACGCCGGCACCGGAATCCCGACACACCGACAACTATTCTCCCTCTTGGGGGTCCACGACCCCCCTGGAAGGAGAATACATAGCGTGGCACGCCACCGTGCCCACAGCATAGCGAGTGCAGCGAGCCTGCTGTCGGTATGCCGGCGGTCGGGATCCCGGTGCCGGTATGCTGGCCACCGGCATACCATACTACACCCGGAGAAAACGTAGAATGAAATAATATGAGTGACTGGCTATGCAAGCCGTTATACAAGCATTAATTCACAATTATAGAAGACTTTTAGGGCGGGAAGCTTAGAAAAGTGATAATTTCACTGTGATAAAGTACCAGCCAATCAGCTCCTAACTGCCATGTTACAGGCTGGGTTTGAAAAATGACAGGAACCGATTGGCTGGTACTTTATCACAGTGAAATTATCACTTTTCAAGGCTTAGTACATCCCGCCCTTAGAGAGATCAAAGCAGAAAGGCCACCACTGACTATGTCCAGCCTTCGGGCTGTCAATAGGCCAGAAACAGAGACCTGGAAAGAAACAACGCATAGTAAATAGTTACTGAAGCCAGGTTATAATGAGTGTATTATTGTCACTCACCAGTGTAAGAACCGATTCCTTGTAGCGGACAAGAGACTGCTGCTTTCTTTGTAGTAATAACCCCCTGCGCTCTCACTATATTTTGGGCCTCCAATCACAGGCTTAACACCTACAATGAGAAACAAGCCTCTATTATAGAATACACACGTTAGTAGCAATATGTTAGAATAATTCAACAGCAAGATATAATCTAAAACATTATACTCACAGGGACAATCTGGATTAATGAAGGACTGGACAATAGATTGTAATGGCTCTGCAATAGACCCCCTTTTTGGAAGCGGCTCCATTAGACCCCCTTATTGGAAGCGGCTCCATTAGACCCCCTTATTGGAAGCGGCTCCATTAGACCCCCTTATTGGAAGCGGCTCCATTAGACCCCCTTATTGGAAGCAGCTCCATTAGACGCCCTTATTGGAAGCAGCTCCATTAGACCCCCTTATTGGAAGCAGCTCCATTAGACCCCCTTATTGGAAGCAGCTCCATTAGACCCCCTTATTGGAAGCAGCTCCATTAGACCCCCTTATTGGAAGCAGCTCTAACGTAGACCCCCTTATTGGAAGCAGCTCCATTAGACCCCCTTATTGGAAGCAGCTCTAACATAGACCCCCTTATTGGAAGCAGCTCTAACGTAGACCACCTTATTAGAAGCGGCTCTACAATAGACCCCCTTATTGGAAGCGGCTCTACAATAGACCTCCTTATTGGAAGCGGCTCTACAATAGACCTCCTTATTGGAAGCGGCTCTACAATAGACCCCCTTATTGGAAGCGGCTCTACAATAGACCCCCTTATTGGAAGCGGCTCTACAATAGACCCCCTTATTGGAAGCGGCTCTACAATAGACCCCCTTATTGGAAGCGGCTCTACAATAGACCCCCTTATTGGAAGCGGCTCTACAATAGACTCCCTACTGGAACAGATCTACCATAGACACCCCACTGGAAGAGGATCTACCATAGACCCCTACTGGAAGAGGATCTACCATAAACCCTTACTGGAAGCAGCTCTATAATAGACACCTACTGGAAGCGGCTTTACAATAGACCACCTATTGGAAGCGGCTCTACCACAGACCCCTATTGGAAGCAGCTCTACAATAGACACCTTATACCCCTTTCACATCTCCAATGCCGGATCCCGCCTGGGAATTGGAAACGGGTCCTTCCAGGGTGGGATCCGGCATTGGAGCCTCTGCGCTGGCTTCCCGACCTGGCAATATGCCGGGTTGGTTGCCATAGCAGTGTGAGTGGAGGTGGCGCTGGGAGATGAGCTCATCTCCGCGCCGCCTCTCCCTATGTATTAAACGCGTTTACACTGCCACTGACTCGTTATTCAACCCGGGAATAACCCTTCTTATTACCGGGTTGAATTACCGGGTCAGACGACCCGGGAATTCTCCAAGGCCCCTTTCACATCGCACACTGACCCGTATCGACCCAGCAATATGTCAGGTTATTTTTGCAATGTGAAAGGGGTATAAAGAAGATGTCCTATAGAGCTATATTGGAGAGCTATGATCACTTTTGCACATTTAAGTTCCCTGCAATGGAAAAGTCAGATTGAAAGTGAAACCCTCTATGCTTCAGATAATGGCTATACAGGTGGAAGATCCAGGGATGTTTTGCACCACAATGTTTGTAAAAAGGTTCCCAAATAGCCACCATTCCTCCAGTAACTAGCATTGGAGGTCACATATATCCTAACGAGCACTGGAGAGTGCATATATCCTAACAGGTTTATTTGGGGTACAGGCACACCTATCAAAGTTTATATGCTGCCTTGTTAATTTTAATGAAAGTGAGGCATTGTCCATTATCTTCATCTCAGGAAGTGACAATATTTTCCCATCCACACCTGTGTTCTCTTTAATATCCTAACGATAGATCTGGCAACATATTACAGAGTAGGAAGATCAGTCCTTAACGTACTAGAAAGGCTGAGGGATGTGGGGACTGCATGAAATACTAATCGGGGAAATTTGATTGAGGGCAGTGTGGTGTCACATATTTAACCCAGTACTACACAGGTGTGTGAAGGACAACGATGTTGCTACAGATATATGGGGTGTGGATTATTAGATCTACACTAAAAAGGTTGACAGGGCCAAAAGGTCAACATGGAAATGGTCACAGGGCACGGTGTGGATGTGTGGGAGGGCAAGCAGAGCACGGTGTGGATGTGCGGCAGGGCAAGCAGAGCACGGTGTGGATGTGCGGGAGGGCAAGCAGAGCACGGTGTGGATGTGCGGGAGGGCACGGTGTGGATGTGCGGGAGGGCACGGTGTGGATGTGCGGGAGGGCACGGTGTGGATGTGCGGGAGGGCACGGTGTGGACGTACGGGGTAAGCAGGACACGATGTGGACGTACGGGGTAAGCAGTACACGGTGTGGACGTACGGGGTAAGCAGGACACGGGGTAAGCAGGACATGGTGTGGACGTACGGGGTAAGCAGGGCACGCAGCTGCAGCGCGAGGTAAGCAGGGCACGCAGCGGCAGCGCTGGGTAAGCAGGGCACGCAGCAGCAATGCTGGGTAAGCAGGGCACGCAGCAGCAATGCTGGGTAAGCAGGGCACGCAGCAGCAATGCTGGGTAAGCAGGGAACGGAACGGCAGTGCTGGGTAAGCAGGGAACGGAACGGCAGTGCTGGGTAAGCAGGGCACAGTGTGGATGTACGGGGTAAGCTGTGCATGGAATGGCAGTGCTGGGTAAGCAGGGCACGGAACGGCAGTGCTGGGTAAGCAGGGCATGGAATGGCAGTGCTTGGTAAGCAGTGCATGGAATGGCAGTGCTGGGTAAGCAGGGCACGGAACGGCAGTGCTGGGTAAGCAGGGCACAGTGTGGAAGTACGGGGTAAGCAGGGCATGGAATGGCAGTGCTTGGTAAGCAGGGCACGGTGTGGCAGTACTGGGTAAGCAGGGCACGGAGCAGCAGTGCTGGGTAAGCAGTGCATGGAATGGCAGTGCTGGGTAAGCAGGGCACGGTGTGGATGCATGGGGTAAGCTGGGGGCATACAGGCCGGATCAGTAGCAGCCTCTTATCAGCCCTGCAGTAAGCCGGCAATGACAGACTCCTAGTGACGGCTCATACCGGGGCTGAGGGTGAGGTCCCGGACGTTCCTCCTGATCTCCCTCTCTGCTCCGCTCAGCTCAGTAAAGCTCCGTTCCAGGACCACAGAGGCCGCCATGTTCCCGTCCGGGAGGCGCGGTGCTCGCTGGAAGGCGGAGCATGGGGACTTGCCGCCCAATCTTTCACTTGAAAATGACACAGTGCTGAAAGTGTCAGGAGGTGCTAGTGTAGGAGGACTCCAGGGCCACCGTGCTCAGTGCTGGCACTGACTCTATCATTTATTGTAAGGCGGCCATGATTATTACTGGCAGTCTGGATTGTACTATGCGTTCCGAGTCAACCATGCTTAACCCTGGCACTGACTGTATTATGTATGCTGTGGTAGCCATGTTTAGTACTGGCACATGGTATCATTCTGGATCTAGCGTCTGCAGTGCTGCCATTCAATCAGAGTTAGCAGTGCTGGCAGTACACGGCATAATGTCAGCATGCAGCACTGACAGGATTGTTAATTCCAAGTAAACTGTGCTTAGTGTTGGCACCAGTGTCATTGTACGTGCAGAACAGCTGAATATTAGTTACTTTGCCCTGACCCATTTTTTCCTCAAAAGGTTGTTATTAAATGAAGAGAGTTGAAAAGTTTCATGTTTTACTTTAATAAGTGTTGTTTAATCAGAACATAGCGCTCCTTCAGTTTATTATGCTTAGTAGTGCTGGTACTTAGAAAAGGGTGTAGCTACTAACTACCATAGGTGCAGGAAGTGCAGCTGCTATGGGGCCCAGAGCTAAGAGAGGCCCATCTTCCTTGTCAAAGTTACATATGTTATATACATTTCTTACCATTGGGCTCTTACCAAACTTTTGCCATGGTGCCTACAGTATATCTAGGTATGCCCCTGGACCTGCTCAATGTAATGTGGTCTAAAATAAACAGGAAGGTATTATAATGTTACATAATTGGGGCACTGTAATGTGGCACTGTATGAAGTGGAGGCACTATATTATGGCATAATATGAACTAGGGGCACTGCATGTCCTAATGTGTTTTGGGTTCTGTATTGTGTAATGTGTACTGGCGACCCTACAATGTGGGGCATAATGTAACTAGGGCCGATTATCTCCTATATAATAGCCCAGATCTGTGACTTTGTGCCTCATTTGCTAACGCTGGGCGGAGTCACAACACTGGGCGGAGTTAGTCAAATGAGTCACAGATCTGGGCAAATCTATAGGAGACTAGGAGCAGAAGCAGATGGTATGGGCATGGCACAGGCAGGGGTGCATACATAGTCAAAGAAAAGTGTATGGTTCTTGTGTAGTACAGGAGTCAAAAAGAAAGACTATGGGGGAGATGTACTAAGCCTGAAAAGTGATAAATATCACTGTGATAAAGCACCAGCCAATCGGCTCCTGTCATGTCACAGGCTGTGTTTGAAAAATGACAGTTAGGAGCCGATTGGCTGGTACTTTATCACTGTGATATTTATCACTTTTCAGGCTTAGTACATCTAGCCCTATGTGTCTCTTCTGGGGCACACTTTTATTGAAAATTATGTGATCTTGTAATGCTTAAAATATAACTTTTATTAGTAACCCTCTTAAAAAAATGGCTATGAGGCAAAAAAAAAAAAAAATAATAAAAATAATAATAATAATAATAATAATAATAATAATAGCAACAATTATCATAAAGTTCGTCTATCCAAATAGACATCAAATTTGGTGATACAAGTTTGACATGATGGCTCTTTGGGCGAAAGACTCCACCAACCCCTTTTTAGGGGTGCATACATCCCAGCTTTCTTCAGGCAGACAGGGGTGCATACCTCCCAGCTTTCTTCAGGCAGAAGGAGGGACACACGCGCGGCTAAAAGGGGGCATGGCCAATGAAAAGAGGGCGTGGATTCGCGGGAGGACCCGCAATCGTCAGTGAGGGGACTTGCCCAGCACTCTGTGAGCTGCTGGCATGCTCCCAGGGGTGGATTATGATTCCGGGGGGCCCAGGGCACTTGAGACAGGGGGACCCTATCTCATTGCTGTGCCTGCTGTGGGTTTGGGGGCGTGGCCTAATTGCGCCCACGTGGCCACGCCCCCTTATGCAAATTATGGATTTTTTTATGGGATTTTGGCCCCTCAGCTAGGGGTAAATCCAGAGGGGGTGGTCGCTCCACCCTACACCCCCGCACAGGCAGAAGAGAGCAGGGAGGCTGCTGATGCCCTGCAATACCACAGACCTGCCAACACGCAGCAGCGTGTGCTGACTGTAGCACAATGCTGCTGCTGTTACTGGCAGGACGGGGGAGCTTCAGAGCTGGGACAGAGCTACTCCAGCTGGGGGCCCCCCTAAAACTGTGGGTCCTGCGGTACGTACCCCCTGGGCCCACCCCCCCCCTTAATCCAGCTCTGCTGCCGGACCCCCCCCCCTTAATCCGTACCCCCTGATGCCCCCTCTCCCTCTGTCTCCACTAAATAGACGCTGTGCGCATGCACACAGCATCTATTCACCGCTGCTAAGCAGAACAACGAGTACAGGAGCTTCCCAACTGCCCTCCCCCCCACCGCGGGACACTGCGGCCCGCGGGTGGGACAGACCCAAAAAAATGGGGCTGTCCCGCGAAAAACGGGACAGTTGGGAGGTATGGGGGTGTGTGAGGGGGTATGCCGTACAGACAAATGGGCACCGGCTCACTGTGTGCTTGATCCCCCACATCAGCAAACTCAGCAGGGTTTCTCTGGCATGGAGGAGCGTCACTTTCTGGCACACTTAACGCTTCTTAGCTGCAGCTTTGTGGGTCACCTGCCGCTGTGCAGGTTCCGTACTGCCTCTGTTATATCCAGCCCCGGCAACCCCACCGCTAGCTGCAGCGCTGCCGCCCGCAGTGCGGTGCGCCCAGCTCCTTCACACACTTTAGCCGGCGGGCAGCGCTGCAGAAGTCCGCACTGCTCGCAGGCTCTGACCCCCTCCTCCCTCCAGCCGCAGCGTCTCCTGGGGGCTAACCAGTCAGTCCCAGTCTCCCCTTACCACAGTGCCCGGCAGCCGCAAGGTCCGCGCCGCGCGCATGCTATGACCCCCTCCTCCCTCCAGCCGCAGCGTCTCCTGGGGGCTAACTAGTCACTCCCAGTCTCCCCTTACCACAGTGCCCGGCAGCCGCGAGGTCCGTGCCGCGTGCATGCTATGACCCCCTCCTCCCTCCAGCCGCAGCGTCTCCTGGGGGCTAACCAGTCACTCCCAGTCTCCCCTTACCACAGTGCCCGGCAGCTGCGCGAGGTCTGTGGTGTGTGACTGAGGAGTGGGGGGGAGGGATGCGGACGGGCAGAGGAAGCAGGACTCCAGCCTGAGAGAGTCAGCCATGCCAAGTCTCCACCAGCAGCAGATCCCAACAGGTTGGAGTGGAACAGCAGCAGCCAGCAGCAGTGACTCCGGTAAGACACATCTGTCTGTCACCACTGTTCTGTCCCTAATACCAATCTCTCCCGTGCCCTGTGTTCTGTCATGTCCATGTCACCCCTGGCCTTGCCCTGTCACCCCTGGCCTTTCCCTGTCACCCTTATCCTGGCCCTGTCACCCCTATCCTGGCCCTGTCACCCCTGTGCTTGCCCTGTCAACGCTATCCTGGCCCTGTCACCCCTGTCCTGGTCCTGATGCCCCTACCCTGGCCCTGTCACCTCTATCCTGTCCCTGTCATTTCTGTCCTGGCCCCGGCGCCCCCGTCCTTGCCCCGTCACCCCTGCCCTTGCCCCATCACCCCTGTCTTGGCCCCGTCACCCCCGTTCTGGCCCTGTTACTGCATACCCTCCAACTACCTTTTTGGCAGGTACAGTACCCGGAGCACCTCCAGACCCCTCCCCAATTCACCACTCCTCTGTACCTTCCCCTCCACCACATGCGGCACTCCACCCCTCCCCCACACGCTGTGCCTCCAGACTCCCTACACCAACCGTGGCTCCCACTCCCCTGCCCCTCCACCACCCACAGCACCTCCAGACCTCCTCCACCATCCACCCCCCATATATGTCTCCCCCCACATCTGCCCCCCCCCTCCACCCGCAGCATCTGCAGACACCCTCCTCCATCCGTGGTCCCCCCCACACCTGCCCCTCCCCCACCCACGGCACCCACGCACCTGCCCCTCCACCACCTGCAGCATCTCCGGACCCCCTGCCCCATCCGCTGCACCACCTGTACCTGCCCCTCCCCCACCCGCGGTGCCTCCGGACCCCCACTCCTTCCCATCCCACAGCACCTCCAGAACCCTTCACCCATCTGCAACATCCCCGCAAATGCCCCTCCCCCACCCGTGGCACCCCTGCCCCTCCCCCACCTGCAGTGCCTATGGACCCCTCCCCCATCTGCAGCCCCCACTCCTCCCCCATCCGCAGCACCCCCCCAGCACCTGCTACAATCTATACATCGTGCCCTGCAGGTGCTGTTCACGCCGTTGCAAGGGGCTGCGCCTCCTTCACCATCGCACACCCTTTCATTGTGCAATATTTAACCACTAACAAAGGAATGCAGGTAATACTCCATATAATATAAATATTGAACCCCAGATAGGCATGCAAGGGTTAAGGGAGCGTTGCCCCTTGCGACGGTGTGAAGAGCGCCCATAGGGCGCGATGAAGCACCTAGTGATTTATAAAATAAACTAAAGCACTACTCTGGAGCATAACATTAATTAAAGCACTACTATGGTTCAGAAAATGAACTAGAGTACTAATACAGAACATAAAATTAACAATTGCTGCAGAGAGGTGTCTCTCTACAAGCATACATAAATTGTACACAATATAATAGTTTACTGAAGTATTGGGAGGTTCCTGCACTCGCTGCTCTGCTTAGCACAGCGTCTATTCACTTGAGTCAGAGAGGGGGCATGCCAGCAGTTCACAGAGCGCTGGGCATGCCCCCTCAGTGTCGAAAACGGGGGCGTGGCTCGCTATTGCAGGTCCTCCGTGAAGCCACGCCCCTTTCTTAGGCCACACCCCTTTTCCGGGAGCTCGCGCGACTTTGCCGCGCGTGTGTCCCTCTTTATAGAGCTGAAAAGTTGGGAGGTATGCAGATGCAAATACAAAAAAGCTTAACTAAACACAAAAATCTATTGTTCTACCAATTAAAAATAAACCTTATTTTACGTTCTTTTGCTTCACCATTTGCATTTCTGTAGAATATATAGTCTGAGTAGAGCTGTACGGTGCGGGTTGAATTTATGGTCTATTTTTACAATGAAGATTTTGTGGCGATAAGCAGAACACGGTGTATATTTAGACAAAATATTCTTGAAAATATCAATATCACATGCATCTACTAATCTAAAGGTGCATACACACGGTGTGATTCTGCCTAAAAGCCAATTTTAACTTTGCGATTGCCCTTGAACTCCCTGGAGCCCAGAACCACTGATATTGACTATACATAGGGTTGCCACCTCTTCCGGTTTTCCGGGATTCTCCAGGATTTGGTGGCAACCCTCGAGGAGGCTTTTCCCCTCACCCGGATTCCGGGATTCTACCGGAATAAGGGGACCCTGGGAGTGGAGGCGAGCGCAGGTGCAGTGCGGCTGGCAACACACTACTGACAGTGTCAGTCACAGCCGTCCTCTATGTGCACACCGCACGCACCACTGCCGGCGCCGCCCCCAGCAGTCCCACTGGTTTGTGAGCTGGTGGAGGCGGAGCTCTGCTAAGACTGACAGGTCTGTCAGTCTTAGCACTGAAGGGAGGTAGATCTCCAGGAATTGATGATGCATGAGGTGGCAACCCTAACTATACACATGGTCCGACTTTGGCTATGTACAATTTTGACTATATACAATTTTGACTATACACCGTGTGTATACGGCATCACAAGCTGTATACACACGGTGCGATATGTACTATGTTTTCTACCGATATGGACTATATAGTCCATATCGGTAGTTCAAATCGCACCGTGTGCATGCACCTTAATATTTGCCAGATGTGACCAGCACTGTACAGCAGCATTCGGATGCTCTAGCCTGGTGCATATAACACTGTTTCTCCTGGTGAGATATTGGCCAATATACTGTACTACTTTTGGACAGCACGGATGGTGTAATGGTTAGTATTACTGCCAGTGGTAGTTTCTGCCCCTGAGCTGCAGCCCTGACCACACATTGCAGGGAGGAGCCGGTCAGCACATAAAAACATACAAGCATACTTGCCTACTCTCCCAGAATGAAAATCGTGTGGAGCTCCCGGCCTCCCGGAAAAGTGGTCAAGTCTCCCAGCTGGGCTCTATCAGCCCGCACCCCCCTGCATTGCCCAGCAACCCCCCCACCGGACACCGCTGCCGACTGAAGGGGATGCAGTCAATTTACCTCCAATCAAAATCCCGACGGTCGAAATCCCGACAGCAATTGACCGACGGTCAAAATCCCGACAAGGTCAAAATCCCAACATGGACAAAATACCGACATTTAAAATACCGACAAGGTCAAAATACAGACATGTAAAATGTCGACAGGTCAAAATGCCGACATAAGTTTTTCATGATTTTTTCATTGAAACCGACTTGTTCATACTTTACCATCCCAGTGGACCTGGAGGGGGAATATTATAGTGCGCTCGGCACCATGCCCGAAGCGTGCTCGCCATGCGAGGGGACGCGGTACACTTATATGGTGTCCATGTTGACCTATGTTGACATACACACAAAAAACATTGAAAAACGCATGTCGGTATTTTGACCTGTCGGCATTTTACATGTCGGTATTTTGACCTTGTCGGTATTTTAAATGTCGGTATTTTGTCCATGTCGGGATTTTGACCTTGTCGGGATTTTAACCGTCGGTCAATTGCTGTTGGGATTTTGATTGGAGGTATTTCATACCGATCCCATGTGAAGTGGTTGGTCCGGGAGTGTCAGATGACGTGATTCACGCAGAATCATGTCATCGTGGCCCCGCCCCCTGCCTCTCAATGCCGCTGATATTGGCATTGAGTTTAGGGGGCGGAGCCACAGTGACTCGATCACTTGGCCACGACCCCGGATCCACTCCATGCAGCGTCCCCCTCCCGCATACTTAAGATTAACAATCTCAGATTGACTGCTGAACAGAGGGAGACACACACAGAGAAAATGATTCAGTCTGTTTTCACCAGTTGGAACTTTATATTTATGGTTATTTATCTTATGAAGACCTAACCAGCTTATTATAGCATATTTAGGGATCCAACCTATTCTGAGATTATTAATCTTCATAGAGAGTATATGTTACAGACCACTACGAACCATACCCCTGATGAAGTCCCGAGGGGACGAAATGCGCAGGGTTGTTCTCGGATCGATTGTGCTGTACTGTACTGTCAAAAGTGGAATTCACTTATACCCCTTTCACATCGCACAAATAACCTGGTATCGACATGGCATATTGCCGTGTCAAAACGGGTCAGTGTGCGATGTGAAAGCTCCTTTGCTGAATTAGCGGGTCGCCTGACCCGGTAATTCAACCCAGTAAAAAAGAAGGGTTATTACCGGGTTGAATACCGGGTCAGGTGCAGTGTGAATGGGAGCCGTTCCGATGCGACACGGCTCCCATTCACAGCATAGGAAGAGGCGGCGCAGGAGATGAGCTCATCTCCCAGCGCCGCCTCCACCCCTGCCCCTGCTGCTGTTGCGCCCCCCCCCGCTATGGCAACCGGGTCGGAAAGCCAGCAAAGGAGCGCAAATGCCGGATACCACCCGGTAAGGACACGTTTCTCTTACCGGGTGGGATCCGGCATTTGCGATCTGAAAGCAGCATTAAGGAGCTCACACCCGTAAGGGTGAAGTGATAAACCAAACAATGCACCCTTTTGATACACTGTATGACAGGTTATGAATATTACTATGTATGTAGAATGACATGCATTATTTGTATTATGTTTAAAAAAAATTTTTTTAATACCTCTGTTCTTATACCAGAAATAAACTTTCAGTTATCCAATGTGATGCTATTTTTTTAATTGTCTGCTTTACCATATTGTAACACTGAGTGACCATTTACCAAAGGTGTTTCAACAATTATACAGATAAAATATATTAGTGCCTCTATTTTTATATTTGTTTTCCTCTTTTCTCTTACGTCATAGAGGATGCTGGGGTCCATTTAGTACCATGGGGTATAGACAGGCCCTTTGGGAGCCACTGGCACTTTAAGAGTTTACCAGTGTGGGCTGGCTCCTCCCTCTATGCCCCTCCTATCAGACTCAGTTTAGAAAATGTGCCCAGAGGAGCTGGTCACAGCTAGGGGAGCTCTTAGGAGTTTTTCTAGGTTTATTATTTTCTGAGTTTAATTAGGTACAGGCCATAGCCAGATTAAGGGGGGGATGCAGGGCATACTGTACCCCGGGCCCCCCTTTGTCAGGGCCCCCCCAGCCAAAGCACACTGATATCGCCAGCTTTCCCTCTTAATGTAAGAGCCAGAATGAGAGCAGGACAGTGTGCAGTGTAGGCAGAGACACAGGAATATCATGTTTCATGAGCTAACGATAGAGCTTTCTGACTAGTGCAGAGATAGGAGGGTGGAGAGAGCTGTAAGTAACACAGGGAACCCAGCTTCTCCTCCTCACTACCTGGATGTCTTGAGTCCTGTGTAAACTTTTATGCAACTAAACCATTTGGGTCTAGATATAGAGACACACACAGAGAGTCCTCCTGAGTCCGGTCCCAGTGTGTAAGTAGTACAGAGGCTGCTGCTATTATTGCATGTGACCAGATAAATTATTTTATTTCTCTATGTGTATTTTAAAGTTGTTTAAGTTGTCTTTGTTCCACTACAAGACAATTTTATAAAATAGTTGTCTTTCATTTAGGTGGAGCTACTGTATAAACAGTACCCAGGCATTAAACTATTAGTTTCAAACTAATATATACCATTGGTTTAAATTTAATATACACAATCTATACCTCCCACCATGACCCATTCCCGAAGGGACAAAATGCTCTCTACCTGTACTTTCTTCTTAATATATGATTGCAATCACCTGTGTTGAAATACCTTTCTTAGCAATTAAATAGTTCAACACAGGTGACATCAATCATATATTAAGAGGAAAGTCCAGGTAGAGATCATTTTGTCCCTCCTGAAATGGGACATGTTGGGAGGATTGCACAATCTAATATACATCCCCCACCTTCCACTGGGGCCCCCCTGTCTTAAGTGCCCCGGGCACCCCCAAGGCTTAATCCGGCCCTGGTACAGGCAGGCTGCTGGCAACAGCCTCCCTGCTTCGTGGGACTTAGGGGGGAGTAGGGACCAACTCTAGAAGTTAATGGTTCTCTATCTCTGCTGACAGGACACTGAACTCCTGAGGGTGCTGATCGCAAGCCCACAAGGCGACCGCTCACTCCCGCAGCACGACCACCACCCCCTAACAGAGCCAGAAGAAAGAAGAGTGGTGAGTAGGACACCGGCGGCCCGGGAAGCGGGTCGCCGGCAGGAATGTCGGCACAAGGGTGGGAGCGCAGCTCTGACAGGCTGCGCTCCGGAAGGCTCAGCGGCACACTGTGTACAGCGCTGTGAGGGGAGTCCTCGGCCAGCGCAATCACCCTACACTGGTCACATAATGCTAACATTGGCTAATCCCACTGTTAGCAGCACAAAACCTCAGGCCAGTATAATCCATTAAGTGCAGGAAGACGTGCCATTACAGGAGGCGGGGCTTCTCCTCAGAGTGGATCCAGCACTCACCAGCGCCATTTTCTCCCTGCAGATCACACAGATGAGACACTAACAGGGAGCGCTGCCCTCCTCATAACTCCAGCATACCTCTGCGGTACCAGGGTGATATAGACGGGGAGGAGAGTGTTATAACAACTGTTTATTCTATTAAGGTTACTCAGTCAGCGCCGGCCATTTCTTATATTAACTGCCTACTGGGGAAGTGTGTGGCTGGCTCCTTATATTCTGTGACTCTCTGAAGGTACTCTGGGGAAACTGTGTCTGACATTTTCCTGTGTATGTGTGTGTGTGTGTGTGTGTGTGTGTGTGTGTATGTATGTGCATTTATCCACATTACCATGTCTAAGGGCTCTGTATCATGTGCTGCAGAGTGTGTATCTTCTCCTGAAGAGTCTATCCCATGTACTCAGGACTGCAATATGCTTTCCCAACCTGTCGAATCTGAGCCCCCATGGGTGGATTCTTTAAGGGGAATGATATCACAGATTTCATCTAGGATGTCACATAATGAGAAAGAAATACAGTTTTTGAGGAAGTCTGTAGAGGGCTTACAGCATTCAGCTCCTACTCCCTCTCATACCCCACCTACATACCCTAAGAAATGTACACTTGCCCAAATAAGTTGACACTGATACCGACTCTGATACAGGGGACGGTGATGGGGATATGCAGGGTGGGAAGCATCCCTTGCTAAGGGGGTGCAGTTGATGACTGAAGCCATTAGGGATGTTTTGCATATTACTGAGAAGGTATCTGACCCGGAAGAGGAATCTTATTTTAAAGAAAATAAGAAATCCTCTCTCACCTTCCCTGCTTCTAAAGAGCTGAACTCTTTTTAAAAAAATCCTGGGAAAACCCAGAGAAAAAATTCCAGATCCCTTAAAGAATTCTCATTGCTTTTCCTTTCCCTGAAGAGGATAGGAAGAATTGGGAAACACCACATATAGTAGATGCTTCTGTATCTAGGTTGTCTAAAAAGGTGGTTTTACCTGTCCCTGGTTCAACTACCCTAAAGGAGCCGGCTGACCGCGAGATTGAGACTACGCTCAAATCTATATACACTGCTACAGGCGTGGCTTTAAGACCCACTATTGCTTGTGCATGGATTTCTAAGGCCATAGTAAAGTGGTCAGGCACATTACTAGAGGACTTAGGTTCTATGTATAGGTGTGACATTGATTTATTTTTGCGTCACATACAGGATTCTGTTGGGTTCATGGTGGAGGCCATGAAAGACCTTGGAAAGCTGAATGCAAGGTCTACTTCCATGGCGGTATCTGCACGCAGAGGACTCTGGCTATGCCAATGGACTGTGGATGCAGAATCCAAGAAAAGTGTGGAGAACCTACCCTTCACAGGTCAGGCTCTGTTTGGGGATGCATTGGATGCGTGGATTTCCACGGCAACTGCGGGTAAGTCAACCTTTTTACCCTCAGCAGCTCCACCGACTAGGAAATCTTTTTCTACGTCCACACTGTAGTCCTTTCGGACCGCAAAATTTAAAAAATCCAATTCCCTTTCCACCTTCTTTAGGGGTGGTCAGGAAAAATCCAGAAAACCTGCACAAACAGGTTCTCAGGAACAGAAACCAGGTTCTGTCTCCTCCAAATCATCAGCATGACGGTGGACTTCCCAGCCTGGGAATCGGGCAGGTGGGAGCAAGACTAAAAAATTTCAGTCACATCTGGGCGTCATTAGGCCTAGACCCCTGGGTGACGGAAATTGTTACCCAGGGCTACAGACTGGAGTTTCAGGAACTCCCACCTCACAGATTCTTCAAATCAGGCTTACCAGTTTCGCTGACAGAAGCCTACAGGAAGCCATTCAAAAATTGGTCAAAACAGATGTTATTGTCTCAGTTGGTATCCGGACTCCAGGTCGACAACAAAAAGGTCGACACACCTTAGGTCGACACCAATTGGTCTAAACGCCTTATGTCGACATGGACAAAAGGTCGACATGGACAAAAAGGTCGACAGGAACAAGGTCGACATGGAAAAAGGTCGACATGAGTTTTTCACAATTTTTTTCTTTTTTGGAACTTTTTTATAATTAACGATCCATGTGGACTACGATTGAAACGGTAATATGTGCCGAGCGAAGCGGAGCGGAGAGAAGGCACCATGCCCGAAGCATGGCAAGCGAAGCGAGCCATGCAAGGGGACGCGGTGCACTAATTGGGGTTCCCGGTCACTCTACGAAGAAAACGACACAAAAAACCCATAAAAAACTCATGTCGACCTTTTTCCATGTCGACATTGTTCCTGTCGACCTTTTGTCCATGTCGACCTAAGGTGTGTCGACCAATTGGCGCCGACCTAAGGTGTGTCGACCTTTTTGTTGTCGACCCTGAGTCCCAGACCCGTCTCAGTTCCACCTACCCTACACCCCAGGGGCTATTATTCCAACCTGTTTGTGGTGCCAAAACCGGATGGTTCGGTAAGGCCAATTTTAAACCTAAAATCATTGAACCGCTACTTAAGGGAATTCAAATTCAAGATGGAATCTCTGACAGTGGTAAAATCAGGTTTGGAGGAAGGGCAATTCCTAGTATCCCTGGATATCAAGGATGCGTACCTTCACTTTCTGATCTGGCCGCCTCACCAGGCTTATCTCAGATTTGCGCTACTGGATTGTCACTATCAGTTCCAAGCGCTGCCGTTTGGCCTTTCCACAGCGCCGAGAGTGTTCACCAAGGTCATGGCAGAGATAATGCTACTTCTCCGCAAGCAGAGAGTGAACATAATTCCATATCTGGACGATCTCCTGATAAAAGCGTCTTCCAAGGAGAGGTTGTTGCAGAGTATTGCTCTCTCAACTTGACTACTGCAGGATCATGGGTGGATCCTGAACCTCCCAAAGTCACATTTGGAACTGACAAGGAGACTGCCCTTTCTGGGGCTGATACCCGACACAGAAGTGCAGAGAGTATTTCTACCAGTGGTGAAAGCATTGGTGATCCAATCAATGCTACGGGATGTCCTGAAGCCAGCCCGGGTATCGGTTCATCAGTGTATTCGCCTTCTGAGGAAGATGGTAGCCTCCTACGAGGCTCTTCAGTACGGAAGATTCCATGCGCGGTCCTTCCAACTGGTTCTCCTAGACAAGTGGTCAGGATCACATCTTCACATGCACCAGCGGATACGCCTGTCGCCGAAAGCCAGAATTTCACTCCTCTGGTGGCTGCAAACTTCTCACCTACTCGAGGGCCGCAGGTTCGGGATTCAGAATTGGATCCTTCTAACCACGGATGTAAATCTCAGAGGTTGGGGAGCAGTCACCCAAGGGGAAACATTCCAAGGAAAATGGTCAAGTCTGGAATCCATCCTTCCGATAAACATTCTGGAACTAAGGGCCATATACAACGGCCTTCTACAAGCGGCACATCTTCTGCAAGATCAGGCCATTCAGGTTCAGTCGGACAATGTGATGGCAGTGTCCAACATAAACCGACAGGGCAGAACGAAGAGCAGAGCGGCAATGACAGAGGTAACAAGAATACTCCTCTGGGCAGAAAAGCACGTGGTGGCGCTATCAGCAATCTTCATTCCGGGAGTGGACAACTGGGAAGTGGACTTCCTCAGGAGACACGATCTCTATCCAGGAGAATGGGGCTTCCACCCGGAGGTGTTCGCGGAGGTGACAAGCCATTGGGGTGTACCTCAGGTAGACATGATGGCCTCTCGCCTCAACAAGAAGCTTCGCAGGTACTGCTCCAGGTCGAGAGACCCACAGGCAGTGGCGGTGGACGCACTAATAACTCCATGGGTGTTCCACTCAGTGTATGTGTTCCCTCCACTTCCACTCATCCCAAGAATTCTCAAACTAATAAAAAGAACAAGAGTTCAGGCGATTCTCGTTGCTCTGGACTGGCCAAGGAGGGCTTGGTACGCGGATCTTCTGGCATTACTGCTGGAGAATCCGAGGCCTCTTCCTCTTCTCGAGGACCTTCTACAGCAGGGGCCGTTCGTCTATCAAGACTTACTACGTTTGACGGTATGGAGGTTGAACGCCAGATCTTAGCTCGGAAGGGCATTTCAAACAAGGTTATTCCTACTCTGATCCAAGCTAGGAAGGGGGTGTCACGTCTAGCAAAGTTTGGGGATCTGGCAGTTGAGACTTGCCCCAGGAGGTAGCAGGCTGGGGAAGAACAAAATGAGGGGGTTGGATATAGTTCCTTTGCATGGGATACGGAGCAATGAAAGATGTAGGCGGAGTTTGAGAGTCAATGAAAAGTATTTATTATGTACAGAGCAGAGGTAGAAAACTGAGGTTGATGAACGGTGACTTGAGAACGTGGTCGTAGACAAAGAACTGTGGGTGAGAGTAAAACGAGGCTGAAGACAAGAACCGTGGACTGCGACTTATGAGATGAAACTGCGGTAGAGGAGCTGAGAACTGTGGACGGTAGTTTGGGTCGTGACTGGAGACTGAGAACTGTAGACTGTGGCTTGAAAGATGAAGCTGGAGATAATGAGCTGAGGACTGTGAATGGTGGTTCGAGGACTTGGCTGGAAGCAAGAATCTGCGGACTGTGGCTTGGAGGACGAGGCAAGAGACCCGGGGTCATCCGTGCCCAAAGGGTCTTACTGAACCGGGTTTTCCAAGAGCGTCTCCACGGGCAGCAGCAGGCTAGGAACGGGAAAACTGCAGCAGCAACTGAGAACTGGCAAAGCAGGGTTAGAAGTACCAGAATACAGCAGGAATCCTGGGAGCACAGACTAAAGCACCTACAACAGGGTTGTAACTTGAAGCACTGGCATCCCTGTCCTAAACCAGCCCCCTTTTATAGGAAGAAGTCTCCCTGGATTGGCTGGAAAACTAGGAACAGGAATTATGTCAGAAACTTGGTCTCCAACATGGCGGCGCCCAGTAATGCAGACCTTTTCTGACAACATGCTGCTCACTGCCCCTGGTCTCCTAGGCAACGGCTTAGCGAGAGCGAGCTGCTGCAGCGGCGCCCCGCCGCCACGAGCGGACCCCCTCAACGCCATTACCGCTGCCTGTACCCTTGAACCCAGCGCCGCAGCCCACCACCGCCGCTGCCCGGCCGCCCGTGAAGCCCGCCCCACGGCCCCAGCATTCCGGTAAGACCCCGGACGCTGACAGTACCCCCCCCTTTTGCGGGTGGACTCCGGACACCTATAAGGTTTAGCTGGAAATTTGGCATGAAATGTCCGAAGAAGTCTTGGGGCATGGACGTCCTCTGCTTCTACCCAGGACCTTTCCTCAGGTCCATATCCCTTCCAATCAACTAGGTACTGGAGGCGACCATATCGTTTGCGGGAGTCGAGGATCTTATGAATCTGAAATTCGTCTCCTTGTGTTGACTGGATCTTGGGTGATTTAGGTAGAGCAGCTCTAAATCGATTGAGTACCTACGGTTTTAAGAGAGAAATATGAAAAGCGTTAGGGATTCTTAAATGTGGAGGTAACTTCACCTTGTAAGCCACAGGATTCAAAACTCTTTCGATTGGGTAGGGCCCAATAAACCTGGGAGCAAACTTCTTAGTAGGAACCTTCAATCTTAGGTTACGTGTGGAAACCCAAACCCGATCTCCCACTTTAAGACTTGGTACCGCTTTTCGCTTTAGATCTGCGTAGGTCTTATACTTCTTGGATGTCTTGAGCAAGGCCTTGTGAATTTGTTTTCAGGTTTCAGTAAATTGTCTAAGTGTTGACTCTGCGGCAGGAACCTCGAGTGTAGGCAGAAGTTGGAAGTCAGGAACTTTCGGATGATAACCATAATTAACGAAAAATGGAGAAGATTTTGTGGCAGAGTGATAAAGATTGTTATGGGCAAATTCTGCAAATGGGAGGAAGTCCAGCCAGTCGTCTTGAGAGGAGGACATGAATAAACGCAGAAATGTCTCCAGGTCCTGGTTCACTCTTTCTGTTTGACCATCCGTTTGAGGATGATATCCTGAGGATAAATTCAATTTCACGCCAAGAGCAGAACATAGGGATCTCCAAAACTTGGCCACAAACTGGGGACCTCTATCAGATACGATTTCCTGCGGTAATCCATGGAGACGAAAAATCTCTGCTATGAATAATTTTGCCAGCTGGGATGCTGATGGAAGACTGGCCAGGGGAACAAAGTGTGCCATTTTAGAAAATCGATCAACTATGACCCATACGGTGTTCCGTCCGCCAGACACAGGCAAATCAGTAATAAAGTCCATAGAAGTATGTGTCCATGGTCTTTGCGGTACAGGTAGCGGATGAAGTAACCCGGCTGGAGGACCTTTAGGACTTTTATGCTGAGCACACTTTGGACAGGCAGCCACGAATTCCTGTACATCAGTCCTGAGATGAGGCCACCAGTAGGAGCGCTGAATGAATTTGAGCGTTTTATGACCACCCGCATGGCCCATGAAGGAGGAGGAGTGAGCCCATGTAAGCAGTCTCTTGCGAAGATTTGGAGCAACGAAGATCTTTCCTGGAGGAGGAAGTGGAGAGGTATTGGTTGCTGAAAAAGAGGTGGAGTCTAAGATGTATTGTTCTTTTGAACGGTCAGAGGGTTCTTCAGAACTCAAGGAACGAGATAATGCATCTGCCTTTTTGTTGAGGGACCCTGGGCGGTAACTAAGTTTAAAGTTGAAACGGGTAAAGAAGAGTGCCCATCTTGCTTGACGTGGATTCAGACATCGGGCTGACTGTAGATACAGGAGGTTCTTATGATCCGTGGTTACCGATATTGGATGCTGAGCTCCCTCCAACAAATACCTCCACTCCTCAAAGGCTAACTTAATTGCTAGTAATTCTTGTTCCCCAATAGCGTAATTCTGCTCAGCGGGGGAGAATCTTCGCGAGAAGAACGCACAAGGATGGACTTTCTTGTCCTCGAAGAGCTGAGATAAAACTGCTCCCACTCCTACCGTGGAGGCATCGACTTCCACCAGGAACGGACGACTGAGATCAGGTTGTCAAAGAACAGGAGCGGTCATGAAGGCCTTCTTTAACGATGAAAAGGCTTCTAAAGCCTCTGGAGACCATTTGGCTGGATCGGCTCCTTTCCTGGTTAATGCTGTTATGGGGGCTATGACAGAGGAATAATTCTGAATGAATCTTCGGTAGAAGTTAGCGAACCCCAGGAAACGTTGATCTCCCTTAAGGGAAGCTGGAAGCGACCAATCCTGAATCGCTTGGACTTTAGCGGGATCCATCTGCAATTTCTGCCCTGAAAGGATGTAACCGAGGAATGGAATCGTGGGTACTTCGAAGGTGCACTTCTCGAGCTTACAAAATAGTTGATTCCTCCGTAAACGAGTTAGAACTTCTTTGACTTGTTCTCGATGGATCTTCAGATCCCTAGAAAAAATGAGGATGTCATCCAAGTAAACCACCAAGCAGTCATAGAGGAGATCTCTGAAGATTTCATTAACGAATTCTTGAAAGACGGCTGGGGCGTTACATAGGCCGAAAGGCATTACCAGATATTCGTAGTGGCCGTCGCGGGTATTAAAAGCCGTCTTCCATTCGTCACCTGGGCGAATACGTATAAGGTTGTAGGCTCCCCGTAAGTCCAGCTTAGTGAATACAGTAGCTCCTTTAACATGGTCGAACAGTTCTGGAATTAGAGGTAATGGATATCTGTTCTTAATTGTAATGTCATTGAAACCTCTATAGTCAATACAGGGCCGCAGACCCCCATCCTTCTTTTTGACAAAGAAAAACCCCGCGCCAGCCGGAGAGGGGGATGACCAAATGAACCCTTTTTCCAAGTTCTCCCGGATATACTCCGACATGGCCTGAGTCTCAGGGAGTGAGAGCGAGTAGAGTCGACCTCGGGGAGGAGTCTTGCCGGGTACCAGATCAATGGGACAATCCCAAGTGCGATGCGGAGGCAAGGTGTCCGCCCCATGCTTACTAAAAACATCTTGGAAGGCCTGGTATTCTGCAGGGAGGCTGGAAGGACTAGAAGAGCAGAGAGGTCTTACAGAGGGCAAACAGTTCTGGAAACAGTTTCGTCCCCAGGAAAGAACATCCATGGTTTGCCAATCTATGTGGGGATTGTGTCTACTTAACCATGGAAATCCTAGGATCAGTTCGTGAGAGGCTTTGGGAATTACTAGGAAAGAGATGTTTTCCGAATGAAGAGCTCCAACCTTCATCTTAAGAGGAATTGTACGAAGAGTGATAATTCCCTCAGGAATATGACTTCCATCCACAGCAGTAATTGAGATGGTACGATCCAAACGGACCATTTGTATCCCAGATCTTTGACCAGAGCTGATGTAATAAAACTTTCGGCGGCTCCGGAGTCGAGTAGTGCAGGGATGAGAAGAGAGGAAGAAGGAAGCTCCAGGTGGGTTAACAAGACTGACTCTTTCTTGGCAAGTAATTCTGAGAATTCTCCTAGCTTGACCTCTCCGGCACAAGCTAGGAGCGGGCGTTTCCCGGACGTTGGCTACAAGATTTAACAAAATGATCAGATGCACCACAGTACAGGCATAAGTTCCCTTGTCGCCGTCTCTGACGTTCCTCGTTGGAAAGACGGGAACGATTGATCTGCATGGGTTCCTCAGTAGTTGGAGTTGATGGTGTTGGTGGAGGAACGACTCGAGGCCTGGGACGATCTGAACGTGATTTCTCCATAAAGCGTTCTCTGTATCTTAAGTCTAATTTATTGCATAGGGAAATTAACTTATCCAACTTATCAGGTACGTCCTGAGTCGCGAGGTCATCTTTGATCTTCTCGGAGAGACCGCTCCAGAAAGCTGCGATGAGAGCCTCCTCATTCCAGTTCAGTTCAGAGGAGAGAGTACGAAACTGGATCACGTACTGACTGACCGTACGCGTGCCCTGACGCAGGCGCAGGATCTCCAATGAGACAGCAGAAGTCCTGCCCGGTTCGTCGAAGATTCTTCGAAAGGCGGCTACAAACTCCGAGTAGTTAGACAGGATTGGATCCGACCTCTCCCACAATGGTGACGCCCATTCCAACGCTTGCCCAGTAAGTAAAGAAATTATATAGGCTACCTTGGTTCGTGCTGATGGGAAACTGGCCGACTGTAGTTCGAACTGGATTTCACACTGGTTAAGAAACCCACGGCATTGCTTTGGATTCCCATCGAATTTACTGGGAGATGGCAAATGCAACCGTGGAAGTGAGCCTGGCACAGGAGGAAGCGGAACCGGAGGTGCTAATGTGGGAGCAGCTGTAGGAACTTGAGGAGCCGTCATGGCAACACAGAGAGAATCGAGACGTTCGGACGTACTCTGCATGAACTGCACAATTTGAGATTGTGTGGCCTCCTGCTTACTTAAACGAGACCAGATATCCGCGGTTGAATCTCCTCCTGAGGCCTGATCACCCGTCGAATCCATTTGGCCAGTGCTTACTGTCACGTCTAGCAAAGTTTGGGGATCCGGCAGTTGAGACTTGCCCAAGGAGGTAGCAGGCTGGGGAAGAACAAAATGAGGGGGTTGGATATAGTTCCTTTGCATGGGATACGGAGCAATGAAGGATGTAGGCGGAGTTTGAGAGTCAATGAAAAGTATTTATTATGTACAGAGCAGAGGTAGAAAACTGAGGTTGATGAACGGTGACTTGAGAACGTGGTCGCAGACAAAGAACTGTGGAACTGTGGGTGAGAGTAAAACGAGGCTGAAGACAAGAACCGTGGACTGCGACTTATGAGATGAAACTGCGGTAGAGGAGCTGAGAACTGTGGACGGTAGTTTGGGTCGTGACTGGAGACTGAGAACTGTAGACTGTGGCTTGAAAGATGAAGCTAGAGATAATGAGCTGAGGACTGTGAATGGTGGTTCGAGGACTTGGCTGGAAGCAAGAATCTGCGGACTGTGGCTAGGAGGACGAGGCAAGAGACCCGGGGTCATCCGTGCCCAAAGGGTCTTACTGAACCGGGTTTTCCAAGAGCGTCTCCACGGGCAGCAGCAAGCTAGGAACGGGAAAACTGCAGCAGCAACTGAGAACTGGCAAAGCAGGGTTAGAAGTACCAGAATACAGCAGGAATCCTGGGAGCACAGGCTAAAGCACCTACAACAGGGTTGTAACTTGAAGCACTGGCATCCCTGTCCTAAACCAGCCCCCTTTTATAGGAAGAAGTCTCCCTGGATTGGCTGGAAAACTAGGAACAGGAATTATGTCAGAAACTTGGTCTCCAACATGGCGGCGCCCAGTAATGCAGACCTTTTCTGACAACATGCTACTCATTGCCCCTGGTCTCCTAGGCAACGGCTTAGCGAGAGCGTGCTGCTGCAGCGGCGTCCCGCCGCCACGAGCGGACCCCCTCAACGCCATTACCGCTGCCTGTACCCTTGAACCCAGCGCCGCAGCCCTCCACCGCCGCTGCCCGGCCGCCCGTGAAGCCCGCCCCACGGCCCCAGCGTTCCGGTAAGACCCCGGACGCTGACAGGGGGTAACGTCTAAACATTACCAACGGATTTGGAAAAAGTATGTCTCTTGGTGTGAATCCAAGAAGTATCCAACGGTGGAGTTTAAACTAGGATGGTTTCTCCTCTTTCTACAGGCTGGTGTGGATGTGGACCTACGCTAGGGCTCCATTCAAGTCCATATTTCGGCCTTGTCCATTTTCTTCCAGAAACAATTGGCTGCCCTGTCTGAGGTTCAGACTTTCTTGAAAGGGGTTCTGCACATCCAACCTCCCTTTGTGCCTCCTACGGCACCATGGGATCTTAATGTGGTGCTGCAGTTCCTGCAATCAGATTGGTTCGAACCTTTGCAGGTGGTGGATGTCAAGAATCTTACTTGGAAGGCAGTCACACTGTTGGCATTGGCATCTGGTAGATGTGTGTCTGAATTGGGGGCTTTGTCTTGCAAGAGCCCCTATTTGATTTTCTGTGAAGATAGGGCTGAGCTCAGAACGTGTCAGCAATTTCTTCCTAAGGTTGTGTCTGCTTTTCATATCAACCAACCTATTGTGATGCCATTGTCTACTGACTCCTCAATTACCTCAAAGTCCTTGGATGTGGTTAGGGATTTGAAGATTTATGTGAAGAGAACCTCTCGTCACTGGAAATCAGATGCTTTGTTCGTCCTTTATGACCCCAACAAGGTTGGGTGTCTTGCGTCTAAGCAGACGATTTGTCGTTGGATCAGGTTCACTATCCAGCATGCTTATTCTGCAGCAGGCTTGCCGTGTCCAAAATCTGTTAAGGCCCACTCTACTCGTAAAGTGGGTTCTTCCTGGGCGGCTGCCCGGGGTGTCTCGGCTTTACAGCTTTGCAGAGCAGCTACTTGGTCAGGGTCGAACACGTTTGCTAAGTTTTACAAGTTCGATACTTTGGCCTCTGAGGACCTCAAGTTTGGTCAGTCTGTTCTGCAGGAACCTCAGCACTCTCCCTCCCGTACTGGGAGCTTTGGTACATCCCCATGGTACTAAATGAACCCCAGCATCCTCTAGGACGTAAGAGAAAATAGAATTTTAATTACCTACCTGTAAATCCTTTCCTCGTAGTCTGTAGAGAATACTGGGCGCCCGCCCAGTGCTTCGTATTCCTGCATTGTTACTTGGTTCAGTATTGTTGTTTCAGCCGTTGCTGAATTGTTCCATGTTGGTTAGCTTGGCTTTTTTTACTTGTTATGTGTGAGCAGGTATGAATCTCACCACTATCTGTGTATTTCCTTCTCTCAAAGTATGTCCATCTCCTTGGGCACTGTTTCTAGACTGAGTCTGGTAGGAGGGGCATAGAGGGCGGAGCCAGCCCACACTATTAAATTCTTAAAGTGCCAGTGGCTCCCAAAGGACCCATCTATACCCCATGGTACCAAGTGGACCCCAGCATCCTCTATGGACTACGAGAAAAGGATTTACCGGTAGGTAATTAAAATCCTATTTTTGTGTGTGTGTGTATATATATATGAACTATGCTGTGATAGGCGGCACTCAGAGAATGCTTAATGGCAAGATGAAAGTGCAAAAAAGCCCCGTGGGTGGTGCTTTATTGTAACGTTTCGGGGATGCAGAGAAGCATCCCCGAAACATTACAATAAAGCATGCCCCATGGGGCTTTTTTGCACTTTCATCTTGCCATTAAGCAGTCTCTGAGTGCCGCCTATCACGGCATAGTTCTGCATACCAGGGGTCATTACCCCAAAGGAGGGCACCGGAGCAAGGTATATTGGAGTCGGAAGTGCCGGAAGATATGGTTGTCTATATATATATATATATATATATAAAAAAAAATATTATTATCACATTTTATTTATAAGGCGCCACAAGTGTTTCGCAGTGCTGTACAAAGGACAGCACAGGTAACAAAGAGCACCACAATTCTCAAAACATAATGCAGCTTAGATGTAAGTAGCGAGTGAGTGATCATCGTACTACTAGGAGCTGTTGGCCATAGGAGAAAAGTAAAGAGTAAAGATGGTCACTGAGTAGGAGAGTGCTGTGAGTGAAATGTGTTGAGAAGAGGGTTTTGACAACAAGAGGAAAGAGGGCCTTGCTCTGGGGAGCTAATAATCTAGTAGGAAGGGGCGACAGACAGATGACATGAGGTGCAAGTCAGCGGGAGGTAGCCTGATGGCAGGATGTAAGTAAAGCAGAGATGGTCAAGGCATGAGATGGAGGAGCAGCCTCAAGACTAGGTTATGCATCGGAAGGGTACGCTTTGATGAATAGGTGGGTTTTCAGTGCCTGTTTGAAGCTGTGCAAGGTGAGGGAGAGTCTAATTGAATGGGGGAGCGCGTTCCACTGTAGGGGTGCAGCACGGGCAAAAACTTGAACATGGGAAGCAATGGATCGAGCATGGGAAGCAGTGACCAGGGTAGAGGAGAGGCGCCGGTCATTGGCCGACCGTAGTGGGTGGAAGGGAGTATGAAGGGAGAGGAGGTTGGAGGTGTAGGGAGCAGTGGAATTAGAGATGGCGTTGTATGTGAGGGTGAGGAGTTTAAAGAGGAGCCAGTGCAGATTTGTCAAAGGGGATTGGCAGATGTGGAGCGGTGGGAGAGGAAGATAAGAATAGCTGCGGAGCTGAGGACAGATTGGAGGAGAGCAAGATGGGAGCAAGTGAGGCCAGTGAGGAGAACGTTGCAGTAGTCGAGCCGTGAAATGATCAGATAAGTTTAGCTGCACTCTGGGAGAGAAATGGCCTGATGCGAGCAATGTTGCGTAGCTGGAACTGACAGGATTGTGTCAGAACTTGGATGTGTGGTGCAAAGGAGAGGGAGGAGTCAAGGCTGACACCCAAGCAGCAGAGTTGGGGAACGGGGGAGACGATGGTGTTGTCAACAGTGATAGTGATATTGGTAGGGAGTGTTACTCTGGCTGGGGGAAAGATAATGAGTTCAGTTTTGCCCATGTTGAGCTTTAGAGAGTGCTCAGCCATCCAGGAAGAGATGGCAGAGAGGCAGCTGGAAACCTGAGAGAGGACAGAGGGGGACAGATCAGGAGAAGAGTGGTAGAGTTGTGTGTCATCAGCATAGAGGCCAAAGGAGTTAATGAGCGTACCCAGGGAAGAGATGTACAAGGAGAACAGAAGGGGGCCGAGGACAGAACCCTGAGAGTCACCAACAGGAAGGATGAAAGGGTGTGAGGTGGTGCCAGAGGCAGACACAGAGAAAGAGCGGTTAGTGAGGTAAGAGGTAAACCAGTCAAGGACAGTGCTAGAGAGGCCAATGTTTTGGAGTGTGCGGAGGAGGAGAGGATGATCCATGGTGTTAAAGGCAGCAGAGAGGTCCAGAAGGATAAGCAGAGAGAAGTGGCCCCTGGATTTGGCCGAAAAGCAGGTCATTGGTGACTTTCACCAGGGCAGTCTCAGTGGAGTGGAGTGGGTGAAAGCCAGATTGTAGTGGGGCAGAGGGAGCGGAGAAGATGGGAGGGGAGGGGGTCCAGGGGGCAGGTTGAGGGTGGAGGTTAAGATGAGGGAGTGGACTTCCTTGTCTGTAGTGGCACGGAAGGAGGACAGGGTGGGATAGATGGAGGAGAAGGATGATGGGGCAGCAGAGGAGTGACAGGAGGATATAGCGTGTCTGATTTTCTCAATTTTGGAGATCTAGAAGTAGGCAAAGTCCGTGGCAGTGAGGGAGAATGGGAGGGGAGGAGCAGGGGGGCGAAGGAGAGTGTTGAAAGTTTCAAAGAGATGGCATGGACTGGAGGACTGAGAAGAGATGAGTACTTGGAAAAAGGATTGCTTGGCGAGGGAAAGAGCAGAGCTGTAGGAGGAGAGAATAAATTTGAAATTGAGGAAGTCCACTAGAGAGTGAGATTTACTCCAGAAGTGTTCAGCGGAGCATGAACATTTTTGTAAGAATCGTGTTACTTTGGTGTGCCAGGGTTGGGGTTTAGAGTGGCAGAGGGGGGCAGAGGAGATGGGGGCCACAGAGTCAAGAACAGAGGTTAGGGAAGAAATATAGAAGGAGTCTGCCCGGTTTGGGCAAGTAATGGTGGAAAGGGGACAGCGGAAAGTCTTGAGGAAGAACAGGATAGTGGGGTGGAGAGATCCAAGATTGCATCTGGTGATGGTGGGTCTGGTCGTGGAGAGGAGAGGGGAAGATAAGAGGGTGAAAGTAAGCATATGGTGGTCAGAGTGAGGGAAGGAAGAGTTATGAAATCAGAGAGATCAGATCATTGGGTGAAGACAAGGTCAAAGTAGTGGCCGAGATTGTGAGTAGGAGTGGAGGTCCATTGAGAAAGTCCAAAGGAGGAGGAAAGCGCAAGAAGATTAGTGGAAGCTGCATTAGTGATGTCAATAGGGATGTTAAAGTCACCGAGGATGACAGAGGGGAGGTCAGAGGAAAGAAAGTGGGGAAGCCAGGCAGCAAAGGAAAGGTGAACAGCGGCCAGGGGGGCGATAGATCACTGCCACAGGTGAATGGGGTAGAAGAGGCGGATAGTGTGGACCACAAAGGTGGAGAAGGTGAGGGAGGGCTCAGGTGGGATGACACAAAAGGTGCAGTTTGGGGAGAGAAGGATGCACACTCCTCCACCCTGGTGGTCATCAGGTCTGACCGAGTGGGTGAAGGAGAGGACTCCATAGGAGAGGGCAGCAGGGGAGGTGGTGTCAGAGGAGGAGAGCCAGGTTTCAGTGATGGCGAGAAGGTTAAAAGAGTGGGAGATGAAGAGGTTGTGGATAGTTGGCAGCTTGTTGCAGATTTATCTAGCATTCCAGAGTGCACAGGAGAAAGAAAGGGAAGGGACTGGGGAAATGGGATCAGGTTGGCTGGGTTCTGAATGCATGTGGGTGGTCTGGAAATTGGGGGGAGGGTGGTGTGACCTAGCAGTGAGGATTGGTATGGGACAGGATTGAGGAGCCATAATTCCAGTACAGTAGTGTTGTTCAGAGGAATAATATAGAATGGAGTGGGTGTAATATAGAATGGACGCAAAGACAGTGTAAACAGGAATTTCTGGGAAATAATGGAAGGAGCGGAAGGCTGAGATTGTTACACAGTGGATGTAGATAGTGTAACTGAGGAGCAGAAAGCAATGTGTGAGAGCAGTAGGGCTATTAGTTAATCAGACAGGGAGTTCAGTGTCCAGGCTGTGCAGTCTGCAGGCATTGATGGTAGTGGATTAGCTAACTCGCTGTAATACAGTATGTTGGTTGCAGTTCTTTTTGTGGGGTGGTAGTCATGTGACCGCCGGTCGGCTGACCGACAGTCACATGCCCTCCTCTGTGAGCCCGACGGCTCACTATCCCGATGGTCGGCATGCCGACCAACAGGGACTATTTCCACTCGTGGGTGTCCACGACACCCATAGAGTGGGAATAGAACCCGTGGCGACCGCAGGTCGCCACCGAGCCCGCAAGGGGCTTGCTGCACTCGCCCTTCCCCGCCGGGATCCCGGAGTCGGTATGCTGCCGGGGTCCCGGCGTCGGTAAGTTGACCGGTGGTCTGGAGACCGCCGGTCACACATACTACATCCCTTTTTATGAAGGTGGGGAAAATAGTATGCTGTCCTTCTGTTTCTCTCCTGTTTATCTCCAGTATATCTCCGATGTTCATATTAATATATATATATAGGGGTTAAAGTGGGGGGAACAAGGTGAAACTGGGTTTCTACCACCTGTAATGGTAGGGGGAACTAGTTCCACCTCCTCCATTGCCATGCACAGTAATTCCTACAGAAAAGTCGGCCCCATCACCTACGTCAATCGATTATGCAGGCGGTGCTAGTATTACTGATGAGCTGCAGCCACCTCCCCCTTACTCAGGTCCTGGTGGCTTCATGGTCCTCCTCCATCTACAGCCCACCCCTCCTGGTGCTCACACATGCTGTGCCTGTTGGACAGCATTCATCCCCTGCTCAGATCCCAGTGGCTTCCTTTTCCAGCATGGTGTATGTGATGTCATGCTGTCACCTCTGCTGAAGTTAAGAGCCACGACAAGGAGGAGGCCCTGTGCATATTGAAGATGGGATGGAGGGAAAAGAGAAGTGGGGAAGCTGCTGGAGGGATACAGGGCATGGAACTGCTGGAGGGACACAGGTGGTGAGCTGCTGGAGTGACAGAGGCAGAGATGTATATAAGGGGCACTACTGTGGGCATTATGTGTATAAGCAGCACTGCTGTGGTCATTATGTGTAAGGGGCACTACTACTGTGGGAATTGTGTATAAGGGGCACTACTACTGTGGGAATTGTGTATAAGGGGCACTACTGTGTCGCATAATGTGTCTAAATGGTACCACTGTGTAGCGCAACATGAATAAAGAGCACTACAAAGTGACATAACCATAATAAGCAGCATTACTATGTGGTGTAACATGAGTCAGAAGCACTACATGCAGTGTAATGTGAATAAGATTGTTTTACTGTATGGTGTTATTTGAATTGGAAGTACTATGGTGCAGAGGCGTCACTCACCTCCTTAACACCCATTGCGGTGGCGGATAAAATGGGCGGGGCTTCGCAGGAATGGGTGGTGCTTAATTATAGAGGTGGGGCTTCGCGGGTGGCACCCATTTTTAGTCAATTTAAGGTCCAAAAAGGGGGCGGGGCTTTGAAGGAAGGGGCAGGGCTTTGCATCCCAACATCCATTTTTTTTAGTCACTTGGGGGGTGTGGGAGGTGAGGGCTGACTCCCGGGGAGTGCTGTCCTTGCAGTGCTGGCTCGTACACAGTGACAGGAGCAGAGTGCTGCACATAATATAAGAACTCGACTCCTGTCACTGTGCAGGAGCCGGCATTTTGGTGTCACCCCTCGGCGGGTGACACCCGGGAGAGGGCCGCACCCCCCTGCTGCTTCTTTGTGAGATCAAGTCCCTTTATAAAGTATGGGAAGTAGGGCACTAATTTATAGTTTGCAGGGGGTGCTGAAAACACTAGCACTGGCTGCTCCGCTTAATGACCCTCATTCCGACCCGATCTCACGCTGCACTTCCGCGCACCGGTGCGATCGGGTTTGGAATGCGCATGCGCGGCTTGAGCATTGCGCACATGCGCCATTGCCCGGAGAAAGTGGTAGCAGCGGCGACCGCAAGAAGACTGACTGAAGGAAGGCGTTCCGTGGGCGTCAATTGACCGTTGGAGGCCGTTTTCAGGGAGTGCAGGCGTGTCCAGGCGAACGGGGGGCGGATGTCTGACGTCAAAGCCGAGCCCATCATCGCTGGATCCGTCACACAGGGTAAGTATTCCAGGGCTGGCCTTGTTTTGCAGGAAAAAATTTTAGCATAGCAGGGCTGCACAAGCGATCGCAGCCCTACTATGCTAAAATACACTCCCCCATAGGTGGAGATTAGTTGATTGCACCAGCAGCAAAAAGTTGCTTGGTGCGATCAACTCAGAATGAGGGCCAATGTGTGTGTGTGGGGAGGGGGGGGGGGGCATAGGTGGCGGATTAAATGAGTTCCACCACCTCTCCAGGACCACTTTAAGCCCTATATATATATATATATACATATATGTACAAACAGAAAATTCAGCTCTCACCAAAGCAAGCTTACTAATCCTCACAACATCAATAAATAAATCATGGGGGTTTAGTTAGTGAATTGGCCAATGCACGGAAGCCTGCAAACCGATTGCCGAGGTACCCCACCTTCATGCAGGTCCTACACTATGACAGAGTCTTAAAAATTAAAACCTGGCAACTGTATCACACATAATATAGCTGCAAATATGCCTACTTGGTTTAATGTGTACCTGCCACATACCTTATGGCTTTTAAAGGTACACTAGTCACCTGACACTGGCTGATAAACTACTAAGGAACACAGGTTTAGGATAATTGAGTTTACATAGGGGTGCATGAAAAAGCTTGTGGCCACAGTTAATAAGAGTTAACCCAGTGGTTTCCACACTTTTTTGAATCACGGCGCCCTAGAATATCAGAATTATTTTCACGGCACCCCTAGGCCAAAACTTTCTTATTGAGAAATTTAGAAAGAAATATTACATTAAGTAGATTGTGTTTATATGTCATCCTTAGGGTCAGTTGTGTGGCGAGGGACAAGATTTGCTTCTGTTTGGCCACATATTTTATGACTGGCAGCCACCAGCACTGGTTTTGCCTATTATATTGACCATGAATAATTTGAATTGGTCCTGGACCACCAACCCAGGGCACCCCTGCAAGTGACCCGAGGCACCCCAGGGAGCCACGGCACACAGTTTGGAAACCTCTGAGTTAACCAAAGATTAACCCTGCAATATACAAACAAATATAAAACCACAGCACTCGCCACCCCAGAAGCGGGGTGCAATGCCTGCACTCACCACTCATAGGGTGTGGGGCATGTAGCCCATGGCCACCTACTTAAACATATACAAACAGAAAATTCAGCACTCACCATAGCAAGCTCACTTATCCTCACAACATCAATAAATAAATAAATGATGGGGGTTTAGTTAGTGAATTGTCCAATGCACGGAAGCCTGCAAACCGATTTTCAGGCTTCCGTGCATTGGCCCTCATTCCGAGTTGATTACTCGCTAGCAGTTTTTAGCAGCTGTGCAAACGCTATGCCGCCGCCCACTGGGAGTGTATTTTAGCTTAGCAGAAGTGCGAACGAATATATCGCAGAGTGGCTACAAAGTTTTTTTGTGCAGTTTCAAAGTAGCTCAAAACCTACTCAGCGCTTGCGATCACTTAAGACTGTTCAGTTCCTGTTTTGACGTCACAAGCCCGCCCAGCGTTCGCCCAGCCACGCCTGCGTTTTTCCTGGCAGGCCTGCGTTTTTCCGAACACTCCCTGAAAACGGTCAGTTAACACCCAGAAACGCCCTCTTCATGTCAATCACTCTGCGGCCATCAGTGTGACTGAAATGCTTCGCTAGACCTTGTGCAAAACTACATCTTTCATTGTGCTCGTACGACGCGCGTTCACATTGCGCTGCATACGCATGCGCAGAACTGACTTTTTTTGCCTGATCGCTGCGCTGCGAACAAATTCAGCTAGCGATCAATTTGGAATGACCTCCATTGGCCAATTCACTAACTAAACCCCCATCATTTATTTATTGATGTTGTGAGGATAAGTGAGCTTGCTTTGGTGAGTGCTGAATTTTCTATTTGTATATATTTAAGTAGGTGGCCATGGGCTACATGCACCCCACCCTATGAGTGGTGAGTGCAGACATTGCACCCCGCTTCTGGGGTGGCAAGTGCTTTGGTTTTATATTTGTTTGTACATATATATATATATATATACACTGCTCAAAAAAATAAAGGGAACATTAAAATAACACATCCTAGCTCTGAATGAATGAAATATTCTTATTAAATACTTTGTTCTTTACATAGTTGAATGTGCTGACAACAAAATCACACAAAAATGATCAATGGAAATCAAATTTATTAACCCATGGAGGTCTGGATTTGGAGTCACACTCAAAATTAAAGTGGAAAAATACACTACAGGCTGATCCAACTTTGATGTAATGTCCTTAAAACAAGTAAAAATGAGGCTCAGTAGTGTGTGTGGCCTCCACGTGCTTGCATGACCTCCCTACAACGCCTGGGCATGCTCCTGATGAGGTGGCGGATGGTCTCCTGAGGGATCTCCTCCCAGACCTGGACTAAAGCATCCGCCAACTCCTGGACAGTCTGTGGCGCAACGTGGCGTTGGTGGATGGAGCTAGACATGATGTCCCAGATGTGCTCAATTGGATTCAGGTCTGGGGAACGGGCGGGCCAGTCCATAGCATCAATGCCTTCGTCTTGCAGGAACTTCTGACACACTCCAGCCACATGAGATCTAGCATTGTCTTGCATTAGGAGGAACCCAGGGCCAACTGCACCAGCATATGGTCTCACAAGGGGTCTGAGGATCTCATCTCGGTACCTAATGGCAGTCAGGCTACCTCTGGCGAGCCCATGGAGGGCTGTGCGGGCCCCCAAATAAATGCCACCCCACACCATTACTGACCCACTGCCAAACCGGTCATGCTGGAGGATGTTGCAGGCAGCAGAACATTCTCCTTGGCGTCTCCAGACTCTGTCATGTCTGTCACATGTGCTCAGTGAGAACCTGCTTTCATCTGTGAAGAGCACAGGACGCCAGTGGCGAATTTGCCAATCTTGATGTTCTCTGGCAAATGCCAAACGTCCTGCACGGTGTTGGGCTGTAAGCACAACCCCCACCTGTGGACGTCGGGCCCTCATACCACCCTCATGGAGTCTGTTTCTGATCGTTTGAGTAGACACATGCACATTTGTGGCTTGCTGGAGGTAATTTTGCAGGGCTCTGGTAGTGCTCCTCCTGTTCCTCCTTGCACAAAGGTGGAGGTAGCGGCCCTGCTGCTGGGTTGTTGCCCTCCTACGGCCTCCTCCACGTCTCCTGATGTACTGGCCTGTCTCCTGGTAGCGCCTCCATGCTCTGGACACTACGCTGACAGACACAGCAAACCTTCTTGCCACAGCTCGCATGGATGTGCCATCCTGGATGAGCTGCACTACCTGAGCCACTTGTGTGGGTTGTAGGGAGGTCATACAGGCACGTGGAGGCCACACACACTACTGAGCCTCATTTTGACTTGTTTTAAGGACATTACATCAAAGTTGGATCAGCCTGTAGTGTGTTTTTCCGCTTTAATTTTGAGTGTGACTCCAAATCCAGACCTCCATGGGTTAATAAATTTGATTTCCATTGATAATTTTTGTGTGATTTTGTTGTCAGCACATTCAACTATGTAGAGAACAAAGTATTTAATAAGAATATTTCATTCATTCAGATCTAGGATGTGTTATTTTAGTGTTCCCTTTATTTTTTTGAGCAGTGTATATATATATATATATGTGTGTGTACCAGGAGAGCAAGCAGCGCCACAGATGCAGTATTCAAAGTATCAACACTAGTACGTGGACAAACTTAAAAATGCTATAATATCTGTCTGTATACAGCACTCCCTGTAAATTCACAGGGCGTCAGCTAGTTACCTCAAGTGAAATAAGGTACTGGTATAAGTACCTATGGAGAAAGTATTGTGAACAAAAAATGAGGTATTTAAAAGCGACCACTGGTGCTAGACAATTAAAATGAGGCAGGATACTTATATAAAAAATTGGTACATAAATTTATTAGATAGCACTAAAACAAAACAGAGTTAAAAATTCTGAGCAAAAAACAAGGGGGTAACAAAAATTGTATGTCCCATGTCTTTTTTATGCAAAATAACTTGTTGTGTACATGTTTTTACCCTGCTGGCCACATGTTACCCCCTTGTTTTTTGCTCAGAATTTTTAACTCTGTTTTGTTTTAGTGCTATCTAATAAATTTATGTACCAATTTTTTATATAAGTATCCTGTCTCATTTTAATTGTCTAGCACCAGTGGTCGCTTTTAAATACCTCATTTTTTGTTCACAATATATATATATATATATATATATATATATCCATACATATATGCAATTTATATATACACATACTCCTGTTCTGAAATAAAGGATTTACCTTTTAAACAAGTCTGGTGAGTGCTGTCCCTTCGTTTGGCTATTGTGGAATTATAACCTGATGGTTATCTTTCATCTGGAAATGCACCCCAGCATGAATATGGATTATGTGAGTGTGGACCCCACGGATTGACTTTACACATATATATATATATACATATATTTCCTTCTATCAATATATTAACTAGAAGCAAATATATCTAAATGGTAGTAATGCTGCTGCCATACACATTACACAAGCACACATACTTTCACTTACTGTACACTTTGTAAGTACTGGAGCAGAACTCAAAGTTGTTCAGTGGAGCCAGGCTCCGCCCCCTACCCACAGGTCCACAAATTGCAACAAAATGCCACGGGGGCGGGGCTATTTATTTATTAATTCTCTGAAAGTTGCATCACAGTGCCTCTGCCAACGCCCCACAGGCCCGCGAATCGCGGCAATTTGCCTGTGGAACCTTGGACATTATAACAAAACATGTGGTCCATCAGGGGGGTTTCTCGGTACTCAGAACCCCCCCACCCCCCCACCCTGCGTGCGCCACTGCAACCAATCAGCATTGATGTAACATTTCTAATTTGCATACTGCAAAAGTATACAGAGCAGCTGATTGGTTGCCATGGGCAACTTCTTCACTGGCTCACCTCTCCACTTTTATCACTGCTTAGTACATGTCCCCCTTGATGACCATGAAATGCTGCAAGCCCAGTAGCCAGGGCATGAGACTGCAACAGAGGACACACATGACTCATGCATGAGCTGTTCTCACAGTATGGTGATGATAGCATCAACACACATGTCAGTTATTAACTGTAACTTCAGCAACATTACAGTATACACAGTTAGGGGCGTCACTGCCCCTGGTGACACCCGGTGCGGGAGGCCGCAAAATGGGGGTGTGGCCTAGCATGAGGAGGCGTGGCCTCGCGGCGGACCCCCGTCTTTGGCACTCCAGGAGGTAAAGAAGATGTTGGCTGCCGCCCGGAGAGTGCCTCTTTGCCTCATACAACCCCACTCTGTCCCTTCCCCCATCCCACCGCCTCCCCTCCTAAGCCTGCAGTCTGGGATCTCCTGATACTATGAGTCTCTCACCTGTGTCCGGGCGGTGTGCATGTCAGCACGCGGCGCTGCCGGTGTCTGACTCTCACACCGCGGGTGAAGCAGCGGCAGGTCTCTCGCACAGAGGCTGAATGCGGAATGCAGTGCCGGCTCCTACACAGGGACAGGAGCCAGGTGCTGCACGTATTGTTACAGTGCAGCACCTGGCTGCTGTCACTGAGCAGGAGCCGGCATTTTGGTGTCACCCCACGGCGGGTGACACCAGGGTGTGGGCCATACCCCCCTCACCCACGTTGTGATGCCACTGTACACAATACAGAGCAGCCCCCCCCACCCCCTTTCATTGCCAGGGGCTCCGGAGTGGGAGCTGGTACTAATTACCTGGACCAGGGCTTGATAGATAAAGTACCAACCAATCGAGCTGTGCTGGTTGGTACTTCTTTCCTCATGTGCCTTTCCTTTTCTTACTTACACAATCTTATACTCCTTACTCCCCTTGATGGCACCTAACCCCGGGTTTTCTATACCTGTCCTACAGTGTCTTGAACTGTAAGTGCTGGTTTCTTGTTTGCTCATTTGATTATGTACTGTGTAATGGGCGCTGCGTTTCCCTTGTGGCGCCATATAAATAAAGGATAATAATAATAATAATAATAATAATAATAATAAAAAAAACCATGTACTGCACAATTATCAGCTTTTAATAGCGTTTATTAAGCAAAGACTTGTGATGAGTTTAGTAAAAGATAAGTAGGTGATTAAACGGAGTTAAATGTGATTAAAGTGAATATTTAAAAGTATCAGGCAAATAAAATGCTGACAATGAGTCCATTAGACTCCAGTTGCAGTAGTGGAGCCATGTGGGTGGTCAGAGATCTGGGTGACCCACACCCAAAATTGTCACTTCTGTACCTGAGCAAGCTTAGTGCTGTCATTACTGATGCCAAGTGGTAGAGTATCTCCTGGACATCAGACTACAGCAGTTCTTGTAGGTGGGGAGAACTAAAGTGCTGTAACAAGATCACTGGAAGAGTGGTGGAAGGCTGTTATATTTGCCCCAGGTTTCTTACCTATATGTTTTAACACCCCAGGAATATTATGTTGGTTCTGCTGAGAACTTTTGGTAAGAACCTGATTAGGGTCCTGGGGTTGGATGTGTGAAAAGCGGGCGGTTCTCCATCCATTTAGGCCCAGTTTGGTCAGCAAACCTCTTCTGTATACCGTACCTTTCTCAAATCATAAACCCTGTAGAAATCTGCATCACACACATTATTCCATGGCTATAGGCAGCGGTGGAAGTGGGCGGGTACGGGTGGGTATGGCGTACCCTTAAGAATTTAGCCGTAGGTACACCGTACCCACCGCCGCCGGGCCGCTGCTCCCTCCCTCCCTCCGCTGCTGCTCACCGCGCCGCTGCTTCATGAGGGGAGAACGCAGTGTGCGCCTCTCCTACCCCTCAGTGTCTACCTTCAATTCGGCGCCAGCCCGTGAGCCAATCAGAGCTCGCGGACAGGCAGCCAAGGCTCCTGATTGGCTGCTGGACCGCGAGCTTTGATTGGCTCTCGGATCGGCGCCTAATTGAAGGTAGAGTGACACCCGCACCGCCGCCAGAGACTGAGGGGCAGGAGAGGCGCACGCTGTGCTCTCCTTCCCTCACACACAGGAACAGGACGACAGCAGCAGCACAATAAGCACCAGGGGAAGGGGGGGGGGCATGTGTACCTGGCGCTGGGGGCATATCTGGCACTGCGGGGGCATCTCTGGCACTGGGGCATATCTGGCACTGTGGGGGCATTTCTGTACCTGCACTGGGGTGCATGTGTATCTGGCACTGGGGGCATTTCTGTATCTGGTACTGGGTGCATCTCTGTATCTAGCACTGGGGGCATATCTGGCACTGTGGGGGCATTTCTGTATCTGGCACTGGGGGCATATCTGGCACTGTGGGGGCATTTCTGTATCTGGCACTAGGGAGACGTGTATCTGGCACTGGGGGCATATCTGGCACTGGGGGCATCTCTGTATCTGCCACTGGGGGCATAACTGGCACTGTGGGGGCATTTCTGTATCTGGCACTGGGGGCATATCTAGCACTGTGGGGACATGTGTATCTGGCACTGGGGCATGTCTGTATCTGGCACTGGGGGGACATGTGTATCTGGCACTGGGGGCATATCTGGCACTGGGGACATCTCTGTGTCTGCCACTGGGGGCATAACTGGCACTGTGGGGGCATTTCTGTATCTGGCACTGGGGGCATAGTTGGCACTGTGGGGACATGTGTATCTGGCACCGGGGCGTTTCTGTGTCTGGCACTGGGGGGCATATCTGACACTTTGGTGACATGTGTATCTGGCACTAGGGGCATTTCTGTATCTGGCAATGGGGGCATATATGTATCTGGCACTGGGGGCATATCTGGCACTGTGGGGGCATTTCTGTATCTGGCACTGGGGGTCAATGTATATCTGATACAGTGGGGGCATTTGTGTATCTGGCACTATGGGGCAATGTGTATCTGGCACTGTGGGGCAATGTATCTCTGGCACTGTGGGGCAATGTGTATCTGACACTATTGGGGTCATATGTGTATCTGCCCCCCCCAATATGTGTATCACGCCCCCATTTTAATTGGCCACGCCCCATGTGGCATATGGCCACACCTATTTTTAGTGCACGCGTGCCTTCGGCTTGCGCATACGATACCTGTAAGACATTTTTTTCTACTTGCACCACTGGCTACAGGCACAGAGTGCCCAAAGTTGCACTACACTATAAGTTGTTAAAGTTGGGCAGGAATATCCCAGGAGTCACATAGCCAACATGCTGAAAATATATGTCTATTGGGAGCAAAGTTTTGGAAGACATTTCTGTTGTGTCCAGTGGATGCAAACTGTTTCTGGCTCCATGAAAGATCCTCTTGGCGTCTAGATTTGGCTGAATGGCTCCTAAATTCTATATGACTCTGCCCGTCCCTGGTTTAAAGGGCACAGTATTTGATCATCAGTGTTTCTTCTTTGTTGCAAAGTTCAGACATAGCAAAATTATAAGTATCACTAATGCCAACATGAGTTTCCATACCTTAAGTAGGAAACAAAACGCATCTCAAAGTATATTTAGGTATACTAAAGGGGCGTTTTAACAGTGGAGGAGCCTGGATGGGCACCCTCCTCTGTATAGTGCATGCGCAGGTCTCCGGAAACATGGCAGATGGCACCCTCCATGTTCCAGTAACAAATCACTACTGCGTATGTGCGGCGGCCATTTTGCCAGTGGTTTTTGCCACGGCTGCAGTGCCGACGATGCGGGACTCCGGAAAAGTAAGTAATTAAACATGGGTGTAGTGTTTGTAGTGTGGGCCCTCCTGTACCCAGGGACTCGTATGCACTGAATATACTGCGCTCAATATAAATATGCCAATGATATACAATTATTAGCAATGTTTCTTCCCATTATGCTCAGGGGAATGTTTTGCTGTGCACAATAATAATGATTTACTTTACATATATTACATTGACATTTCATTTAGGATTATTTTGTTGTCATAGAATCAGAGGTATTCTGTGTTGAACCTCTCATAACCTGTGCTCCTGGATTTCTGCATGTACATATGTACTGTTACTGCAACCACTGCGACGATGACCACACCTGATAGCGCAATCACCAGAGTATTCACATTCAGAGAGTGGGTGTCTCCTGCATATGGGGGGAAGAGGACAGATATTAGAGTATACAGTCTACATTCCCAATGTAAAGTCACTTTATCTGTCTGTCTGTCTGTCTGTCTATCTGTCTGTCTATCTATCTATCTATCTATCTATCTATCTATCTATCTATCTATCTATCTATCTATCTATCTATTTATAGACCTATCTAGATAAATTCAGGCCATCTACCAGTCACCGCCCAGGAACTGAGTGATATCCAGTATACAAAAGCATAGAAAATGTTGTTGAATTGCTGTGTGATTTCTAGGGGAAGACTTTGGCATGAGATGGTCAGTGTATCATGTATTGCAATTGTGGAGGTGTGCCCTGTACCAAAGGACACATCCCAGCAGCAGCACGCAGGGGATGTGTCCCCTGCGGGACAACATGTCTGACAGCGCTGGGACAGTGTGTCTGTCCCCAGCGCCTGTCAGTGAGCGGCGGGTGTCCGGTGCAGGGACCGGTTGTTTCCCTGCACCAGACTTACAGCAGCGACGGGGAGTGCAGCAGTGTTTTAAACTTGGTGCCAATTTGGCCGCCAATGAAAAGCACCGGCCGAGTCTTTTCAAATCCAGCGCCCTCTGCGAGCCAATCACGGCTCGCGGGGCGCCGACCAATCACAGACGGGCGCGACGAGCCAATCGGCGCTCGCCGCGTCATAGGTCCCGCCCCCTTGGAGTGACGTCAGATGCCACCGGGAGGAGAAGAAGACGGGAGGCTGTGCGGAAGAGCGATGAAGAGCCGGGCAGCGCTGAAGAGAAGAGGATGCCGCTGGAAGAGCTCCGGTGGCCGCGGAAGAGGCCAGAAGATGCCGGGCTCCTGAGAGAAGATATCCAGTGGTGGCTGGATGCTGTGAAGAGGCGGTGGCGCCGCTGGCCAGGACGGGCCAGCGGCAGAAGAGTGCTGCTGAGGACCCGGAGAGGCCACCAGGGGAGGAATGCAGAAGAGCTAACGAAGCTCCCCCCTGGTGCCTCTCCCACCGTAACAGGTAGGCCCTCGGTGAGGGCACCGTTAACCCCTTCCTCTCTAGACCACCAGGGATCGGGCACTAGGCCCGTGGGGGACAGTCAGGCCACAGGCCTGTGGCGCAGCAGGCGGGCACTAGGCCCGTGGGGTAATATCAGGCATTATGCCTGAGCTACATTAGAGGGTATTAGGCCCTAGTTCATTTGCGGCCGCTTAGGGATATAAGGTGACCCTGGGCATTAGGCCCAAGTCACCCAATGGGCCCCAAGTTAGGCGGGCGCTAGGCCCGAGGGTAGAGCAAGATCTCGGGTCTGTGGATAAATAGGGGGCACTAGGCCCAGCAAATAAAGGGTTACTTCCCCCCAAGGTAATTAAAGGTGGTACTGGGCACTAGGCCCAGGCCACCACGTTGTGTACAGGTAGGCAGGCCCGCTTGGCCTGAGCCCCTGGTAGGTAATTGACTGTAAGGGAAGGTGGGTAGGCTGTGTGGTGCCCACTTCCTGGTAGTCTAGAGTAGTTAGGGATTTAAAGGGACAGCACCGTTTGATCTTGTATTGTGATGCCTGTTGTTACCGTGCAGGGCAAAGTATTTGTTTGAAAGGTTGTGCCTAGAGTTTGTGTTGCACCACCCACACCTGAGCTAGTTTGAGGGCTCTGTTCATGTAGCTAGTGTAGCGGACGCACACTAGGGTAAAATTAGGCCCTGCATGGCTGTTGTTTGTTTGCCTCCTTACAGGGACCTGTAAGGGGAGAAGAAGTTTGCAGTGCAAGATTGGCAACGGTGAGTAACATCTGTGTCCGTCTGTCCCTTTTATTTGTCTGTCCCCCCAGCGTCGGATTAGGGGTTTGCTCACAGACGTGAGAACCCCTTTATCACACTACGCGCAAGAGTGCGAGTGTGTGAAAATTGGGTGGCTGAGGCTTTGTGCCGATGATGATTTTCACCTAACCGGTGAAAGTCCCTGCCACCCTGGGAGTATCCTCTTTCCCTTGGGAAAAGAGTTGATACTCCTTCATTTATCTCCTCTCCTCCCCAGCTCGTCTGTCGTCTGCATCTGGAAGGGGATCGTCGTGTCTGGGTCTAACTGAAGGTTCCAGGTCCATTGAAGATTCCGTGACCTGAAGGTGAGAGAGTGCGGCGCCTGGTAAGTAGTGAATCTATACCTGCACGGCAGCAGGCTCTACACTGCGCCACCACTCTTACACAATTGTCAAAAAGCAGTGTGTTCTTGCACTGTACACACATACTTGGCAATAGCACCCAGGGAGGTCCGTCCTCCAATCTGATATACTGCTACACCATGTGACTGCAGCCATCATTAGTATGGTGAGAGTATGTGAGAAGAGACATGATGGAGGCACAAGTCTCCCACTTAGCGCCAGAGAGTATACAAGTATAAGGCTGTTCCTTAATCCCTGCACAGTTCCTTAATCCCTGCTACCAGTTAGCAGTTTACACTGATACTCACTGGCTGGTGAGCTGCGTAGAACACCACTTCGCTCAAAGCTTTAATCCATGAAAAACAGTGTGTATACAACAGTGAGTACCAAACCTGTTATACTTCAGTAAAACAGGTTTAGATTTGGGAGCGATGTGTCCTAGCTCCACTAATTCAGTTTGGATCGCTATTGAGACAGAAATAGCAATTTTCTCAATCCTGTTTCTGCTAAAAAAAAACAAAAAACAAAAAAAGCATGTGAAGAGCCGCCCAGAAAGGTAAAAGACGACCACCGATGCATTCACAAATTTCTCTATGCATTCGCATAATTGTGATGCATACGGAAAAACTGAGAACCATCAGCAATACCGGTTGACACATGTCTGCGCAAGATATATACGCGACTGTGTCGCAGCGGTGACATGTTTTCAGTGGCTGCATCGCAGCTGATGTCAGATGCACGCCCTGAAAATGGCCATGACACGCCTGCATTTTTTCAACCACTGCCCACAAACGCCATGTAACCTCCCACAAATGGACTCTTCCTGGCAATCGCTATGCGATCGCAGATTGCTGAGGCTGCAATTTCATTGCATTCGCATTTCGTTCTTAGTGCACGCATGATGCAGTCGCAGCGCAGACGCAGTTGTCCGATAATCTGTAAATTTTGCGATTTTGCAACATTGCATCTGAAACTGAATTAGGCCCTAAATTGTAGTGCAAAAAAATAAAACTGCCTAGTATTGGTGCGCTACATACAAAAGCAGTCAGTATTTATCCTGCATGCAAAAATAATACATTAACTTGCACTGAGTCATTATCATCCATGGACACTGTGGCCCGTAGGTGCAATCGTGACCGAAAAATGAGACTATCCTATTGAAATCAGGATGAAAACAGGGACTACATTATCTGTATCCGCTCAGCAAAGGGATGCAGTGCTGGTAGGCGCCTGACTGGAGAGACGCTCTACCTGCTCTGCATCCCCGCTGCTGTATGAGTACGACTGATGCTGCCGGCTGCCGCGGCACCTATCATACTGTATGACAGGCAGTGGCGTCGGCAGCTGTGTAGAAACTGTGGATTAAAGTGCGGCTCCTCTCCGACACTACAATGCTGCAGGCTGCAGCAAATCCCCTACCCTCCTTCCCCCTCTGGAGCGTGTGGTGTTGTACGCCGATAAGCTCCACCCCCTTGTGCCCCTTCTGCCCTGCAGCGCGTCATCATACTGCTACTGCGGCCCGCCTTGTCCCCACAGTCCCACTCCCTTGTCAGCAACGCAGCCCCAGCAGCGCATATTAAGAAGAAGCACGCTCTCCTGGACCCCAGTCAGAGCAGCGCCGGAGCCAGTAACTCAACATCCTGAGTGCGTGGACGCAGTTCTGAGCTGTGCAGCACTTCAGGTCACTTAGACGGTGTAATCAGTGGTCTCTATGTTCTGTCACTGTTTCAAACATCCCCCCCCCCCATTCTGTCCTAGCCATTATGTAAAACCCACCCCATGTTCTGTACTATTCCATTCCCCCATGTTCAGTCCCAGCCATGGTGTCACCCGCCCCATGTTCAGTCCCGGCCATTGTGTAACCCCCCCTCCCCCCCATGTCCTGTCACTATACCCTCCCCCTGGTGTTCTGTCACTGATTCACCCCCCCCTTCCACCAGCAGCAGTGCGGCATACACTTTAACAAAATCAATCACCCCTCCGCCCACCTGCCCTGCACCCCCCTCCCTCACGTGCGATAGCAGCAAGCTCCACGCCCTCTCACTCTGCTGCACCTCATCTTGCTGCTGCGAACAGCTGCCAGGAACCCCCAGAGTCCTCAGGAGCCAGATACACGGCATCCAGAGCGGGTGGTCGTGGCTCTGAGTGCTGCCACTGTGCAGCAGGTCTCTGGAAAGAGGGTGAGAATGTCGGCAACATCCCAGAAGTCTCGCGGTGGTATCTGTGCACCATAATATGAGGAAACAGCAGCTAAGTCATTTGGATTCAGGGAGGTAAGGACACAACAAGGGACTCATTGGTAATCGTGGGGGCCCTCTTCTTACTGTTCCCCCCCGTTCCTCTCTGTGTTCTGTTCCAGCCTTGTGTCTCTTTTGCCCCCCAGTTTTCTGACAAAGTCACTGTGTCACCCCCCCGTGTCCTGTCACTGTGTCACCCCCTTCTCCCGTGTCCTGTCACTGTGTCACCCCCCGTGTCCCGTCACTGTGGCACCCCCCTGTGTCCCGTCACTGTGTCCCCCCAGTGTACTGTCACTGTGTCACCCTAGTGTCCTATCAATCTGTCACCCCCCAATGTGTCACCCCCCATGTGCTGTCACTGTTACCCCCCCATGTCCTGTCACTGTGTCACCCCCGTGTCATGTCACTGTTTCACCGCCTTCCCGAGTTCTGTCTGTGTCACCCCCTGGTGTCCTGTCACTGTGTCACAACCCCCCCCCCCCCACCGCCCGTGTCCTGTCACTCTGTCACCCCCCTCCATGTCTTGTCACAACCCCTCTGTGTTTTGTCCCAGCTATTGCCTCACCCTCCCATCTTCTGTCCCAGAATAATAACATGAATAAGGGGCATTATTGTGTGGTGTAATGTGAATAAGGGGCACTATCATGTGGCGTAACATGAATAAGGGGAAACACTGTGTGATGTAACGTGAATAATGGCGACTATTGTGTGGCGTAATGTGACTAAGGGGCACTACTGTGTGGCATAATTTGAATTGGTGGTACTAATGTGTGGCCACGCCCATTTCTTGTGAGACCACACCCTTTTTTGTGTTGTGAAGTATGGGAGGTAAGGCGCAAATTTATAGTTTGCAAGGGGGCACCGAACACCCTAGCACCGGCCCTATCTGTATCTATACTTTAGTAGCAAAATAGGAATATATTCAGGAAGACTGGGGTGCCTGGCTGAGAGTCCTATAACTAGCTGACTGCAAGATTTGAGAAATACTAATCTACATCTTTGTCCTGATTGGCTGGAGAGGAGACTTTGCTGAAAAAAGAGAGATCATCCCTTTGTTCTACGTACCACATTATCTCACCAGAGTTCTGCCTCCTTTTACTACCAGTCCTGACCCACCATCTGCTCAGATATTCCCTCTGCAGTCCACCTGTACCTCCCATGCCTTGGAATGAACTCTTCCTCATAGTTCCTGGAACTTAGTTATGTATAAAGGGCCTAACTGAGGTTGGATCACAGTGTGCGTTCCAACCGCAAAAACCGAGAGCATGTGAAGCACCCATCCTGCGCATGCGCCCACATTTTCTGCAGGGGGGGTGCAGAAAATGCATTTGCCTCTGCCTGTCAATCAGGCAGAGGTGGTCGCAGGGGGTGCAGCAACGCTCTGTTTCCAGGGCGGAGACGGAGCATTGTGGAGGTGGCCAAACGTGGGGGAGGTGCGGCGTGATCGCAGCAGCTGCGAGACATCCCACGCAGCCGCCGTGATCAGGAACATGCCGGCGGGCCTGGCAGGAGGCATCCTCTATTTCTGCTAACAAGCAGAAATTGTGATGCGTTCACAATTTCTGCTTGTTAAAGGGGGAGTGGGTGGGGGGTGGGGGGTCAAGGGTCAACATGCTCTGGCAGCCTTGCAGAATTTGCAATCCTTACTGAATTAGGCCCCAAGTGTGGTGTTAAGTGGCACTGGGGAATGTCCTCACCTGCATCACTGGGAGATGGTCTCCTCATCCTCAGGGGACCCTGGGAGATGAAGTGCTGCTGAGACTCGGACACTATTGATCTCCTACGTCTGCGTCCATTAGAGTCGCCCAATGAGTTCCTGACACATCCTTGGCTGCAGCGAGTATCTGGCTCTCCCAACTTACACAGGATCACAGTGCAGCTGATATAAACCTGAGGGAACAACAACATTATGATTAACACAATGTGACCACGGCATTGAGAACTCTCTTGTAGCCCTATGGTGGCCGGCTAGTGCATGCCCCCAGACCTTCATGTCTCTAACACCTTCATCCTACTTAATATGGGATCCTAAAGCAATACAGAGCCTGGGTTCTTATTCCCCTTCTCTTATCTGTCGTTCCTATTGGATGTGCAGATGTACCATGACTGTTCTATAAATGGGTGCCAACATATCTATATACATACACATACCCGTAAAAGTATATATACTTGTGTGTATATAGATGCAGTGTATTGTGTTCTCTGTAACTGACCCTATATCACATGTGCATCAGAGAATGGGGCATAAGTATTAACCTGGAGAAGGCATAAGGAATTGATAAACCAGTGATAAGTGCAAGTTGATAAATGCGGCAATGTCTCGGAAAATACAGCCGGAAATTCAGAGTATCCCCCAATATACATGTAGATGCTGTGCAATACCTGCCTGGGTACGATATTCTGGCGGTCACCATCTCAACAGTCACAATACCAGCTGCGGAATCCTGGGGGTATATTTACTAAGCTCCCGATTTTGACCGATTTGCTGTTTTTTTTTCAAAGTGTCATCTCGGGAATTTACTAAACTCAAATCTCGGCAGTGATGAGGGCATTCGTATTTTTTTGGAAGTCAAAGAAAAAAAATACGAATTAATACACCATCGGTCAAATACGCCTGTTATTTGATACAACTCGGTAATTTACTAAAAATTCTATTTCACAAACACTGCCGGCAATAGCCAAACACTGCCGTGGAAAAATACAAATCGTAAAAAAAAGCAGTTTTAAAATAGACCAGGGACGTGCAGTCAGGGGAGGCAGGGGAGGCAGTGCCTCCCCTGTCATAAATGATTAAAATAATACAAAGAAGATACTTATGACACATATTCTGTGTCATAAGTATGTGCTTTAGCCTTTATATTATTTTAGTCCTCTTTACTATGTAATAAACCAGTTTTAAACGTGAATCGGAGGCACCGCTCTTGGTGCCTACCGCTGTCTATGTGAAAGCTCCGGAAGTGGGGGGCGGGGCCAGGTATTGTGCAGTAAAAGCCCATCAAAAAAAGCCCTGCAAGCGGCACCTCTAGAAGTGCCGCTTTGACAAGGGGCGTGCTTTCAGATATGAGAGCACGCCCCTGTCACTGAATGATTGGGCAGTGGGTAGAGCAAAGCTCAATGGCCACCCCCCACCTGAGCTTACACCAGTGACTGGCTGCTGATAGTGTGCATCCCCCCTGACTCGTCCGCCGCCGCTGCTGCTGCTGGGGGGTGGGAGGGATGAGAGGGAGAGAATTACAGATGTTCTGCCCCATTCAGCCCACTCACCTTGCCTTGCTTTGCTCATAGCTGCGCTGCCGTCTGCCAGAATCAGTATCACCGCCGGGTACTGGGAGCGGGACTTCAAGAGTACTCAGGCTTGCTTCCAGTCCGGGCCGGGCTTCCCTATGGCTGTGCTGCGCCACCCACGAGCGCCGCGTCCACCCATATTAATGATGTTTTGGTGGGTGGGTGGGCGATGCTAAAGAATTATTAATTTGGCTCACCCCGGTCTTTCTGCTGGCGGTGCCCTTGCTGGAAATATTTCGCCATCATGCGTGTGACGTGCAGTCTGCGTCTCCTCCTGCATTGAACCCATGCGGACGCTGATAGAAGGGACATGTCTGGGACTCTGAGGTGATTCTGGGATATTTACTGGTTCAGATATATTATATACTGCTGTTTCTTTAAACAGATGCATTAAATTCGTTTTCTCCACATCTCCTGCAACTTCCCTCTTCTCTGCAGTCTGGTGTGCATTCTGCTCTTCCAATCACACCGACATCCAGATATAGTAGTCAGCCCTGCCCTAATATTTGTTCTGCCACTTCTGTGCATGACATCGGGGGAAGGAGATCATCTCCCACCAATTACTGTAAAATTACTGTGAAAGTCGACTCCTATGATGACACTGGCTACTATCTTCTGAAGGGTTCAGTATGATATGCCAGCTGACGGGATGCCGGCTGCCAGGATCCCGACAGCACCATCCCGCCAGCCACAATACCAAGAGCAACGAGTCCCCTTGCGGGCTCGCTGTGCTCACCACACTTCAGGCCCAGTGGTGAGCATAGCTAGCCTGCGAGAGGACTCGCTATGCTCGCTACCAGTATTGCCCGGTGGTTTGCCATGGGTTCTATTCTCCCTCAGGTGGTAGTGTGGACCCACCACCCAAGCGGGAATACCAGGGAACAGTCGGTATTCTGACCACCAGCATTTTACCATCTGTCAGGATTTCGGCGTCAGGATCCTGATCGCCGGGATCCTGACAGCCGGTATATTAACTACTGTACATCCCCTTCTGAAAGATATTCTTGTGTAGCTTATACTCCTATACCTGTACAGCCTGCAATTGATCATTGTATCTCACTCCCTTACCTCTTTCTGTGTACAGTATATAGCTGGGAATTGTGTATTTTTGTCTCTAGTATCCAGTTTCAAAATAAATTCTAATGGGTTGTGAAAATCGATTTTAATCTGCTTGTGAACTTGCAATAGGCTGTTTTTCTGGACATGGAATCTTAAGGACAATGGGGGTCATTCCGAATTGATCGCACGTAGCAAATTTTTGCAGCCCGTGCGATCAACTAGACGCCGCCTATGGGGGAGTGTATTTCTGCATAGTAGGGCTGCGATTGCTTGTGCAGTCCTGCTTTATAGTGATGTGCACCGGAAATTTTTCGGGTTTTGTGTTTTGGTTTTGGGTTCGGTTCCGCGGCCGTGTTTTGGATTCGGACGCGTTTTGGCAAAACCTCACCGAAATTTTTTTGTCGGATTCGGGTGTGTTTTGGATTCGGGTGTTTTTTAAAAAAAACCCTAAAAAACTGCTTAAATCATAGAATTTGGGGGTCATTTTGATCCCATAGTATTATTAACCTCAATAACCATAATTTCCACTCATTTCCAGTCTATTCTGAACACCTCACACCTCACAATATTATTTTTAGTCCTAAAATTTGCACCAAGGTCGCTGGATGGCTACGCTAAGCGACACAAGTGGCCGACACAAACACCTGGCCCATCTAGGAGTGGCACTGCAGTGTCAGGCAGGATGGCACTTCATAAAAATTGTCCCCAAACAGCACATGATGCAAAGAAAAAAAGAGGCGCAATGAGGTAGCTGTGTGACTAAGCTAAGCGACCCAAGTGGCCGACACAAACACCTGGCCCATCTAGGAGTGGCACTGCAGTGTCAGACAGGATGGCACTTGAAAAAAATACTCCCCAAACAGCACATGATGCAAAGAAAAAAAGAGGCGCACCAAGGTCGCTGTGTGACTAAGCTAAGTGACACAAGTGGCCAACACAAACACCTGGCCCATCTAGGAGTGGCACTGCAGTGTCACGCAGGATGGCCCTTCAAAAAAATACTCCCCAAACAGCACATGATGCAAAGAAAAAAAGAGGCGCAATGAGGTAGCTGTGTGACTAAGCTAAGCGACCCTAGTGGCCGACACAAACACCTGGCCCATCTAGGAGTGGCACTGCAGTGTCACGCAGGATGGCCCTTCAAAAAAATACTCCCCAAACAGCACATGACGCAAAGAAAAAAAGAGGCGCAATGAGGTAGCTGTGTGACTAAGATAAGCGACCCAAGTGGCCGACACAAACACCTGGCCCATCTAGGAGTGGCACTGCAGTGTCAGACAGGATGGCACTTCAAAAATATTGTCCCCAAACAGCACATGATGCAAAGAAAAATGAAAGAAAAAAGAGGTGCAAGATGGAATTGTCCTTGGGCCCTCCCACCCACCCTTATGTTGTATAAACAGGACATGCACACTTTATCGAACCCATCATTTCAGCGACAGGGTCTGCCACACGACTGTGACTGAAATGATTGGTTGGTTTGGGCCCCCACCAAAAAAGAAGCAATCAATCTCTCCTTGCACAAACTGGCTCTACAGAGGCAAGATGTCCACCTCATCATCATCGTCCGATTCATCACCCCTTTCACTGTGTACATCCCCCTCCTCACAGATTATTAATTCATCCCCACTGAAATCCACCATCTCAGGTCCCCGTGCACTCTCTGGAGGCAATTGCTGCTGGTGAATGTCTCCACGGAGGAATTGATTATAATTCATTTTAATGAACATCATCTTCTCCACATTTTCTGGAAGTAACCTCGTACGCCGATTGCTGACAAGGTGAGTGGCGGCACTAAACACTCTTTCGGAGTACACACTGGAGGGAGGGCAACTTAGGTAGAATAAAGCCAGTTTCTGCAAGGGCCTCCAAATTGCCTCTTTTTCCTGCCAGTATACGTACGGACTGTCTGACGTGCCTACTTGGATGCGGTCACTCATATAATCCTCCACCATTCTTTCAATGGTGAGAGAATCATATGCAGTGACAGTAGACGACATGTCAGTAATCGTTGGCAGGTCCTTCAATCCGGACCAGATGTCAGCACTCGCTCCAGACTGCCCTGCATCACCGCCAGCGGGTGGGCTCGGAATTCTTAGCCTTTTCCTCGCACCCCCAGTTGCGGGAGAATGTGAAGGAGGAGCTGTTGACTGGTCACGTTCCGCTTGACTTGACAATTTTCTCACCAGCAGGTCTTTGAACCCCTGCAGACTTGTGTCTGCCGGAAAGAGAGATACAACGTAGGTTTTAAATCTAGGATCGAGCACGGTGGCCAAAATGTAGTGCTCTGATTTCAACAGATTGACCACCCGTGAATCCTGGTTAAGCGAATTAAGGGCTCCATCCACAAGTCCCACATGCCTAGCGGAATCGCTCTGTTTTAGCTCCTCCTTCAATGTCTCCAGCTTCTTCTGCAAAAGCCTGATGAGGGGAATGACCTGACTCAGGCTGGCAGTGTCTGAACTGACTTCACGTGTGGCAAGTTCAAAGGGTTGCAGAACCTTGCACAACGTTGAAATCATTCTCCACTGCGCTTGAGACAGGTGCATTCCACCTCCTTTGCCAATATCGTGGCCAGATGTATAGGCTTGAATGGCCTTTTGCTGCTCCTCCATCCTCTGAAGCATATAGAGGGTTGAATTCCACCTCGTTACCACCTCCTGCTTCAGATGATGGCAGGGCAGGTTCAGGTGTGTTTGGTGGTGCTCCAGTCTTCTGTACGCGGTGCCTGAACGCCGAAAGTGGCCCGCAATTCTTCGGGCCACCGACAGCATCTCTTGCACGCCCCTGTCGTTTTTTAAATAATTCTGCACCACCAAATTCAAGGTATGTGCAAAACATGGGAAGTGCAGGAATTTGCCCAGATGTAATGCACGCACAATATTGCTGGCGTTGTCCGATGTCACAAATCCCCAGGAGAGTCCAATTGGGGTAAGCCATTCTGCGATGATGTTCCTCAGTTGCCGTAAGAGGTTTTCAGCTGTGTGCGTATTCTGGAAAGCGGTGATACAAAGCGTAGCCTGCCTAGGAATGAGTTGGCGTTTGCGAGATGCTGCTACTGGTGCCGCCGCTGCTGTACTTGCAGCGGGAGGCAATACATCTACCCAGTGGGCTGTCACAGTCATATAGTCCTGAGTCTGCCCTGCTCCACTTGTCCACATGTCCGTGGTTAAGTGGACATTGGGTACAACTGCATTTTTTAGGACACTGGTGACTCTTTTTCTGAGGTCTGTGTACATTTTCGGTATCGCCTGCCTAGAGAAATGGAACCTAGATGGTATTTGGTACCGGGGACACAGTACCTCAATCAAGTCTATAGTTGGCTCTGAAGTAACGATGGATACCGGAACCACGTTTCTCACCGCCCAGGCTGCCAAGGCCTCAGTTATCCGCTTTGCAGCAGGATGACTGCTGTGATATTTCATCTTCCTCGCAAAGGACTGTTGGACAGTCAATTGCTTACTGGAAGTAGTACAAGTGGTCTTCCGACTTCCCCTCTGGGATGTCGATCGACTCCCAGCAGCAACAACAGCAGCGTCAGCAGCAGTAGGCGTTACACTCAAGGATGCATCGGAGGAATCCCAGGCAGGAGAGGACTTGTCAGACTTGCCAGTGACATGGCCTGCAGGACTATTGGCTTTCCTGGGTAAGGAGGAAATTGACACTGAGGGAGTTGGTGGTGTGGTTTGCGGGAGCTTGGTTACAAGAGGAAGGGATTTAGTGGTCAGTGGACTGCTTCAGCTGTCGCCCACAGTTTTTGAACTTGTCACTGACTTATGATGAATGCGCTGCAGGTGACGTATAAGTGAGGATGTTCCGAGGTGGTTAACGTCCTTACCCCTACTTATTACAGCTTGACAAAGGCAACACACGGCTTGACACCTGTTGTCCGCATTTGTGTTGAAATAATTCCACACCGAAGAGCTGATTTTTTTTGTATTTTGACCAGGCATGTCAATGGCCATATTCGTCCCACGGACAACAGGTGTCTCCCCGGGTGCCTGACTTAAACAAACCACCTCACCATCAGAATCCTCCTTGTCAATTTCCTCCCCAGCGCCAGCAACACCCATATCCTCATCCTGGTGTACTTCAACACTGACATCTTCAATTTGACTATCAGGAACTGGACTGCGGGTGCTCCTTCCAGCACTTGCAGGGGGCGTGCAAATGGTGGAAGGCGCAAGCTCTTCCCGTCCAGTGTTGGGAAGGTCAGGCATCGCAACCGACACAATTGGACTCTCCTTGGGGATTTGTGATTTAGAAGAACGCACAGTTCTTTGCTGTGCTTTTGCCAGCTTAAGTCTTTTCTTTTTTCTAGCGAGAGGATGAGTGCTTCCATCCTCATGTGAAGCTGAACCACTAGCCATGAACATAGGCCAGGGCCTCAGCCGTTCCTTGCCACTCCGTGTCGTAAATGGCATATTGGCAAGTTTACGCTTCTCCTCAGACGCTTTTAATTTTGATTTTTGGGTCATTTTACTGATCTTTTGTGTTTTGGATTTTACATGCTCTGTACTATGACATTGGGCATCGGCCTTGGCAGACGACGTTGATGGCATTTCATCGTCTCGGCCATGACTAGTGGCAGCAGCTTCAGCACGAGGTGGAAGTGGATCTTGATCTTTCCCTATTTTTTTAACCTCCACATTTTTGTTCTCCATATTTTAATGCGCACAACTAAAAGGCACCACAGGTATACAATGTAGATGGATGGATAGTATACTTTATGGATGACGAGTGACGACACAGAGGTAGGTACAGCAGTGGCCTACCGTACTGCTATATACAGTATAATGGACCTGGTGGACACTGTCAGCAGACTGCGTTTATAGTATAAAAAAAAAAAAGACACCACAGGTATACAATGTAGATGGATGGATAGTATACTTATGGACGACGAGTGACGACACAGAGGTAGGTACAGCAGTGGCCTACCGTACTGCTATATACAGTATAATGGACCTGGTGGACACTGTCAGCAGACTGCGTTTATAGTATAAAAAAAAAGACACCACAGGAATACAATGTAGATGGATGGATAGTATACTTATGGACGACGAGTGACGACACAGAGGTAGGTACAGCAGTGGCCTACCGTACTGCTATATACAGTATAATGGACCTGGTGGACACTGTCAGCAGACTGCATTTATAGTATAAAAAAAAAAAGACACCACAGGTATACAATGTAGATGGATGGATAGTATACTTATGGACGACTGACTACACAGAGGTAGGTACAGCAGTGGCCTACCGTACTGCTATATACAGTATAATGGACCTGGTGGACACTGTCAGCAGACTGCGTTTCTAGTATAAAAAAAAAAGACACCACAGGTATACAATGTAGATGGATGGATAGTATACTTATGGACGACGAGTGACGACACAGAGGTAGGTACAGCAGTGGCCTACCGTACTGCTATATACAGTATAATGGACCTGGTGGACACTGTCAGCAGACTGCTAAACTAGTATAAAAAAAAGCCACCACAGGAGTGTTTTTCAGGCAGACAAACGTATACTGGTGGTCACTGTCAGCAAAACTGTGCACTGTACTCCTGCTATAGCTGCTCCCCAGTCCCCACAATTAAGCAGTGTGAGCACTCAGCACAGATATATCATGCAGCACACTGAGCACAGATATGGTATGGAGCGTTTTTTTCAGGCAGAGAACGGATAAAAAACTGGTGGTCACTATTAGCAAAACTCTGCACTGTACTCCTCCTAACAGCTGCTCCCCAATCCTCCCCACAATAAGCTAAACAATCAGATCAACTGTGTAGTATATAACTATATAAACGGAGAGGACGCCAGCCACGTCCTCTCCCTATCAATCTCAATGCACGTGTGAAAATGGCGGCGACGCGCGGCTGCTTATATAGAATCCGAATCTCGCGAGAATCCGACAGCGGGATGATGACGTTCGGGCGAGCTCGGGTTAACCGAGCCATACGGGAGAATCCGAGTATGGCTCGGACCCGTCTAAAAAGGGTGAAGTTCGGGGGGGTTCGGTTTCTCGGAAACTGAACCCGCTCATCACTATCCTGCTATGCAAAAAAGTTTTGTGTAGAACAAGACCAGGGTAAGAGTTACTTACCCTGTGCGATGAATCCAGCGTTGCAGGTCCCGGAATTGACGCCAGACATCTGCCCTCCAAACACCTCGACAGCCCTGCATTTGGATCTCCACGCCCAGAATATGGTGAGTTGCCGCCCGGTTCCGCCTTTCTCCTGTCAATCTTCTTGCCGTCACCGCTGCGACCGCTTTCTTCGCTAGCGGCATCGCTGGCCGTCGCTGGGCAACGACGCGACTGTGCAATGCGGCCGCAGCGCATGCGCAGTTCCGACCCAATCGCACGACTGCAACAAAACGCAGCGTGGGATCGGGTCGGAATGACCCCCAGTGTGTGTGATCCAGTTTGACATTTCATTTGTGGAAACCTTTAACCAAATTGTTTATTCCAGGGGTTAAATTGAGCCGGAACCGGGCGGAACTGCGTTCCGTCAGTTCCACTTGGAGACGGAACGCAGTTCTGCCTCCTCCGGCTCACCTCACCCGATGTGTGCTGGCGCCGCACAGGGAGATGCTGGGCACCCGCTGAGATTGTGTTAACATTAACAGCGGCGCCCGGCTCTCCCTGCATAGCGAAAGCTGGTGGCAGGAGCTCAGTACTGAGCTCCGGCTCCCGGCTCAGTCAGTGCGTGCTATGAGAGAGACGTCATGACGTCTCTCTCATAGTGCTGGGGAGCCGGACGCCAGGAGGATCACAGCGGTCAGACGCGAGAGCGGGGCTTGGTAAGTATGGTGGCTTTTTAAAAAATAAAAACACGTGTGACTGTATTAGCAGCGCATCCACAGGGGGCAAGCTACAGGGGGCAATCTACTGGGGGCAAACTACTGGGTTTGAGATGCAGGTTAGCGGCTGGGGGTCAGGCAGTTGATGGCAGCGATTTTGTAGGCCACTGGCAGGGTCGGCGCCCATTAGTGGCGGCAGTAGTGGGCATTGGCGTGGCGGTGGTAAATTACATCGGCGGGACTCCACAGAGATTATGGCTGCAGTGCCTCTCCAGCCACTGACCTCACCGCACGCCACTGAAATAGACCTGCTTTTCTCTTACGTCCTAGAGGATGCTGGGGACTCCGTAAGGACCATGGGGTATAGACTGCTCCGCAGGAGACATCATGGGCACTGTAAAGCTTTAGAATGGGTGTGCACTGGCTCCTCCCTCTATGCCCCTCCTCCAGACCTCAGTTAGTTCCTGTGCCCAGTGGAGACTGAATGCACTGCAGGGGAGCTCTCCTGAGTTTCTCTGAAAAAGCTTTTGTTAGGTTTATTATTTTCAGGGAGCACTGCTGGCAACAGGCTCCCTGCTTCGTGGGACTGAGGGGAGAGAAGCAGACCTACTTAAATGATAGGCTCTGCTTCTTAGGCTACTGGACACCATTAGCTCCAGAGGGAGTCGGAACGCAGGTCTCACACTCGCCGTTCGTCCCGAAGCCACGCCGCCATCCTCCTCACAGAGCCGGAAGAAAGAAGACTTCAAAGGCAGCAGAAGACTTCAGATCTTCATGAGGTAACGCGCAGTGGTAACGCTGCGCGCCATTGCTCCCAGCTCACACACACAGGCACCACAGTAAGGGTGCAGGGCGCCCTGGGCAGCATAAATATACCTCAGATAAGACTGGCAGAGTACTTATATATACTGTAGAGGCTATATAATTCCAAATCCCCAGCCAGTATAAAGATTTAGAGTGGGACCGAAGCCCGCCGTCGGGGGGCGGAGCTTGATCCTCCAGCACTAACCAGCGCCATTTTCTCCTCAGCATGTTGCAGAAAAGCCCCGGTCTCTCCCCTGCTGTTAGCTAATACAGAGGGCCAAAACGAGGGGGGGGGCGCACATTATTTGGCGCAAAAATGTGGTGTTTTTACACATATATACATATATATATATATATATATATATATATAAAAGCGCTGACAGCCTGGGATTTTTGTCTCAGTGTACAGTGGCGCTGGGTGTGTGCTGGCATACTCTCTCTCTGTCTCTCCTAAGGGCCTTATTGTGGGTCAGTCCCCATAATATTAGGTATCCCAGTGTGTGTGGGGGTGTCAGTACGTGTGTGTCGACATGTCTGAGGTGGAAGGCTCATCTAGGGAGGAGGCAGAGCAGATGATTGTGGTGTCTCTGTCGGCTCGGCGCCGCCGACACCTGATTGGATGAATATGTTGAATGTTTTAAATGCTAATGTGACTTTATTACACAAAAGATTGGACAAAGCTGAGTCCAAGGAAAGCAGGGAGTCAATCCATAGCTTTGACTGTGTCACAGGGCCCTTCGGGGTCTCATAAACGTCCCCTTTCACAGGTAGTAGACACTGATACCGACACGGATTCCGACTCCAGTGTCGACGATGATGATGATAAGTGGCACCCAAGGGTGGCCAAGAGTATTCAATATATGATTGTTGCAATAAAAGATGTTTTGCATATCACTGAGCAACCCCTCTGTCCCTGACACAAGGATCTGCATGTTTAAGGAAAAGATAACCTGAGGTAACTTTTCCCCCATCTCACGAGCCGAACGCCCTGTTTGAAAAAGCTTGGGAAACTCCAGATAAAGAAAGTGCAGATTCCAAAGAGAATTATTATGGCATAACCTTTCCACTCCCAGGACAGGTTACGGTGGGAATCCTCACCCATGGTGGATAAGGCTTTAACGCGCTTGTCAAAAAAGGTGGCGCTAACATCCCCTGATACGGCAGCCCTCAAGGATCCTGCTGATCGCAGACAGGAAACTACCTTAAAATCAATTTATACACATTCGGGTGCCCTACTAAGACCGGCAGTGGCGTTGGCATGGGTGGGTAGCGCAGTTGCAGCATGGGCAGATACCTTGTCATCTGACATTGACACCCTAGATAAAGATACCATTTTGTTGACCTTGGGTCTCATTAAAGACGCAGCATAAATATATGAGAGAAGCTGCGAGAGATATTGGGCTGTTGGGTTCAAGAGCCAATGCCATGGCAATTTCTGCTAGACGGTCCCTGTGGACCCGCCAAGGGATGGGTGATGCTGATTCAAAAAGACATATTGAGACTTTACCTTACAAAGGTGAAGTTTTTTTTGGGGAGGGCCTCGCGGATCTGGTTACCACAGCTACCGCGGGTAAATCTTCTTTTTTGCCTTATGTTCCCCCACAGCAAAAGAAAACACCTCAATATCAGATGCAGTCCTTTCGGTCGCATAAGTTCAGAAAGGGTCAGGGCTCTTCCTTCTTCGCCAGAGGTGGAGGTAGAGGGAAAAGAGCGCCTGCTACGGCTAGTTCCCAGGCACAAAAGTCCTCCCTGTCCTCTACAAAATCCATTACCAGTTTCCCCCCAGAGAGGGAAAGTGGCAGCTGCCATACAGAAACTGTATCATCAGCAAGTGAATATCAAGGTTCCCCTTCTACAACAGGGGAAGGGTTTTTATTAAAGCCTTTTTGTGGTCCCGAAACCGGATGGCTTGGTCAGGCACATTATGAATCTAAAATCCCTGAACCTATATCTGAAAAGGTTCAAATTCAAGATGGAATCTCTCCGGGCAGTGATCTCCAGCCTGGAAAGGAAGGGGGGGGGGGGGGGGGGGTTTATGGTGTCACTAGACATAAAGGATGCATACCTTCATGTCCTCATTTATCCTCCTCATCAGGCATACCTGATATTCGCTGTACAGGATTGTTATTGCCAATTTCAGACGCTGACGTTTGGGTTTTCCACGGCCCCGACAAGTTAATGGTGGAAATGATGGTGCTCCTGCACAAGCAAGGCGTCACAATTATCCCGTACTTGGACGATCTCCTGATAAAGGCGAGTTCAAGGGTAAAATTGATACAAAGCGTATCTCTCTCCCTGAGAATACTACAACAACACGGCTGGATCCTAAATCTACCAAAGTCGCAGTTGGTTCCAACAACTCGACTGTCGTTTTTGGACATGATTCTGGACACAGAAAAACGAAAAGGTCTTTCTCCCAGAAGAAAAAGCCCAAGTACTCCAGAACATGGTCAGAGACACGTTAAAGCCAAAAAGAGTGTCAGTTCATCAATGCACTCATGTATTAAGAAAGATGGTGGCGGCCTAAGAGGCCATTCCACACTGACTTTTCAGTGGGACCTTCTGTAGAAGTGGTCAGGGTCCCACCTGCACATGCATCGGAAGATTGCCCTGTCCCCCCGGGCCAGGGTCTCTCTCCTGTGGTGGCTCCGGAGTGCTCACCTTTTAGAGGATCGCAGGTTCGGTCTTCAAGATTGGGTTCTTGTGACCACGGACGCGAGCCTCCGAGGATGGGGAGCAGTCACACAGGGAAACAATTTTCAGGGAATATGGTCAAGCCAAGAGGCTTGCCTACACATCATTGTGCTGAAATTGAGGGCCATTTACAACGGCCTCAAACAAGCGGAGAATTTTCTTCACAACCTACCTGTTCTGATCCAGTCAGACAACGTCACGGCCGTGGCGCATGTGAACTGCCAGGGCGGGACAAATAAAAAAACAAACAAAAAAAAAACAGAGCAGAAATGGCAGAAGCCACCAGGATTCTTCGCTGGGCAGAAAATCATGTAAGCGCTCTGTCAGCGGTCTTCATTCCAGAGTGGACAACTGGGAAGCAGACTTCCTCAGCAGACACGATCTCCATCCAGGAGAGTGGGGACTTCATCAGGAAGTCTTTACAGAGGTGACAAGTCGTTGAGGACTTCCTCAAATAGACATGATGGCATCACGCCTCAACAGGAAGATTCGGACGTATTGTTCCAGGTCGAGGGACCCTCAGGCAGTGGCGGTGGATGCCCTGGTGACTCCGTGGGTGTTTCAGTCGGTCTATGTGTTCTCTCCACTTCCTCTCATCTCAAAAATATTGAGAATCATAAGACGAACAAGAGTGCAGACGATACTCATTGTTCCAGATTGGCCTCGAAGGACCTGGTATGCAGATCTTCAGGGACTGCTCTCAGAAGATCCGTGGCCCCTTCCTCGCAGGGAGGACTTGCTACTACAGGGGCCGTGCGTGTTCCAAGACTTACCGCGGTTGCGTTTGATGGCATGGCGGTTGAACACCAAATCCTAACTAAAAAGGGTATTCCAGAGGAGGTCATTCCTACTCTTATTAAAGCTAGAAAAGATGTTACGGCGATACAATATCACCGTATCTGGAGAAAATATATGTGTCTTGGTGTGAAGCCAAGGATGCTCCAACTGAGGATTTCCAACTAGGACGTTTTCTCCATTTTCTACGGACAGGAGTGGATATGGACCTAAAGTAAGGCTCAATTAAGGTGCAGATTTCTGCCTTATCCATATTCTTTCAGAAGGAATTGGCTTCTCTCACAGAAGTCCAGACTTTGGTAAAAGGAGTGTTGCACATCCAACCTCTTTTTGTGCCCCCAGTGGCACCATGGGACCTTAACGTGGTGTTAAGTTTCCATGGGGGTCATTCCGAGTTGTTCGCTCTGTATTTTTTTCTCGCAACGGAGCGATTAGTCGCTAATGCGCATGCGCAATGTCCGCAGTGCGACTGCACCAAGTAAATTTGCTATGCAGTTAGGTATTTTACTCACGGCATTACGAGGTTTTTTCTTCGTTCTGGTGATCGTAATGGGATTGACAGGAAGTGGGTGTTTCTGGGCGGAAGCTGGCCGTTTTATGGGTGTGTGCGAAAAAACGCTACCGTTTCTGGGAAAAACGCGGGAGTGGCTGGAGAAACGGAGGAGTGTCTGGCCGAACGCTGGGTGTGTTTGTGACGTCAAACCAGGAACGACAAGCCCTGAACTGATCGCAGATGCCGAGTAAGTGTGGAGCTACTCAGAAACTGCTAAGAAGTGTCTATTCGCAATTCTGCTAATCGTTCGTTCGCAATTTTGATAAGCTAAGATTCACTCCCAGTAGGCGGCGGCTTAGCGTGTACAATGCTGCTAAAAGCAGCTTGCGAGCGAACAACTCGGAATGAGGGCCCTTGAGTCCAGGGCCGGTGCAAGGTTGCTAGGCACCCTAGGCAAAGCTACAGAATACTGCCCCTGCATAAATGTACTAATGCGGGATGAGAATGTGCCATGAGAGGTGCGAGATCCAGTGCCGCTGCCGGCATTTCAACGCCACTGCAACAGCAACTTGCACCCTTCACCTTTAATTGGATTCCCCCTTAAAGTATACAACATTCTCGGGGGGAGGGGGTACATTACCTTAATACTTGCTGTCAAATCCTATCTTCACTGCTTTCTTCAGTCAGGTTAGCTCTGCTGGTTACTCACTGATCTGCCTGAGCTGTCACCTATAGGAGGAGCCATAGTGCAGCAGCATTCCACTAGGTGATGGACCTCTGCCATTTAGATAAAAAGCAGCGCCAGTGACCGGAATAATGGGACCAAGTATACTGTTGTCTCCGAGGTCCCCTATCTCAACCCAGCACTCCCACCCATGCACGCCTTCCCCAGAGCACCTATAGATGATGTGCTGATGTGTGGCAGCTGGCAATCATCTGGCAGTGCAGCGGTGGTTGCTCAGCTACTTCTAGGTGGCCGCAGCGGGATCCCAAGAGGCAGGGACAGAGAAGCGCCAGAGCTGCACGTCAGCATGCCCTTTATACTGTATATTTGTGTCTATTTAATGGTGCATCAGGTGTCACTGCAGCTGTGGAACACGGTCCAGTGCTCAGCTTGCTGTGTCTACTCAATGCTGCCTTCCCTGGTATCCCAGAGCTACTGGTTCCCATTATACAGCCCACATCCTCTGGACCCGACATTTCACAGTGCACCAAGCGCCAATTGGTGCAATTAAACTTTTTGCCACCGCACTGTATTGTAACAATGGTAGATGTCTATACCGGTCTCACCAGTATGTAGCAACTCAATTTCTCTCGTTCAGCGCACTGGGGTAAACCTGATTGTCTGCCTGCAGTGCTGTCGAATCGCTGCGTTGGGAGGCGGTGGTCCTGGGCCCCTTGCAGGCAGCTCTGCTCTCACACATAGCACTGCAGTTCAGGGGCTAAGTCCCGGCTGCAGCGGCCTCCTACAAACCGCCCGCTAGTGCAGCTTGCAAGGCGTTAACACATGCATCACCGTAGCCGCCAGAGATGGTGTGGGGCTGTGGCACAGCGAAAAACATTTAAATAAACATTTTTACACACCTGGCGCTGGTAATACATGTTGTTACTGGCACCTAGGGACCCCTAAACATTTTGGACCATTCCAAGACTCAGGGTCCCTTGGTACCTTGTTGCCGGGGCTGACAAAGGGGAGGGGTGTGCAGAATGCAATATGGAGAGAAACATGGAGAGGGGAGGAAATAGGATGGATGGACAAATGTATTATATGCTACATAGCATGGGTCCCAACTCCTGAGGGAGTGGGAGACCTGCCACCATTAATTACAAAACAAAGGGTGCAGCACACAGCAATCATTACAAAATATAGGTCCCCCATTGGTGTACATTGTTGGTAGAGATAGCGACTGGACCCCTTTCTCCCTGTCTGTGAGGTCTAACTCGTGCTGGGAGTGAGGGACAGTCTGCAACTACTTGTCAATATACTGAATATACAGGATTCTGATGGTGAGGTGGTTTGTTTAAGTCAGGCACCCGGGGAGACACCTGTTGTCCGTCGGAGGAATATGGCCGTTGACATGCCAGGTGAAAATACCAAAAAAATCAGCTCTTCGGTGTGGAGGTATTTCACCAGAAATGCGGACAACAGGTGTCAAGCCGTGTGTTCCCTTTGTCAAGCTGTAATAAGTAGGGGTAAGGACGTTAACCACCTCGGAACATCCTCCCTTATACGTCACCTGCAGCGCATTCATAATAAGTCAGTGACAAGTTCAAAAACTTTGGGTGACAGCGGAAGCAGTCCACTGACCAGTAAATCCCTTCCTCTTGTAACCAAGCTCACGCAAACCACCCCACCAACTCCCTCAGTGTCAATTTCCTCCTTCCCCAGGAATGCCAATAGTCCTGCAGGCCATGTCACTGGCAATTCTGACGAGTCCTCTCCTGCCTGGGATTCCTCCGATGCATCCTTGCGTGTAACGCCTACTGCTGCTGGCGCTGCTGTTGTTGCCGCTGGGAGTCGATGGTCATCCCAGAGGGGAAGTCGTAAGCCCACTTGTACTACTTCCAGTAAGCAATTGACTGTTCAACACTATACGTACAGAGCATGGAACAGAAGTAAGAAGAAATCGGGTGGATTTAAGATCTCAACCTAACCATAATGAAGACAACATGACTGAAGAATACCCTTCATCTGACATGTATGATGATCCTGATAATGGTGAACAAACCACGATTCTAGAAAGGTCCAACATGGTCGATGAAACACAGACTGTATATGAAAGACCCAAAAAGGAAATACGCAGACCTGAGAGACTCATTGAAACGTGTTAGATGATGTTCTTACTTTAACATTGTTAATTGTTGCATTGAAGCGTACAGGGCTTATCTTTAAAGAAAAGAGGATGTGATGTTAGTGTATTAATATTTGTAGACACTCCCTTACTAATAGGTGTAAGCCTGAATCTTTAGTGATGGTCCCTGGGACCAGGAGGATGCTGGGAAGTATGTGGTCCAGTCAGGGCCGGTGCAAGGTTGCTAGGCACCCTAGGCAAAGCTACAGAATACTGCCCCTGCATAAATGTACTAATGCGGGATGAGAATGTGCCATGAGAGGTGCGAGATCCAGTGCCGCTGCCGGCATTTCAACGCCACTGCAACAGCAACTTGCACCCTTCACCTTTAATTGGATTCCCCCTTAAAGTATACAACATTCTCGGGGGGAGGGGGTACATTACCTTAATACTTGCTGTCAAATCCTATCTTCACTGCTTTCTTCAGTCAGGTTAGCTCTGCTGGTTACTCACTGATCTGCCTGAGCTGTCACCTATAGGAGGAGCCATAGTGCAGCAGCATTCCACTAGGTGATGGACCTCTGCCATTTAGATAAAAAGCAGCGCCAGTGACCGGAATAATGGGACCAAGTATACTGTTGTCTCCGAGGTCCCCTATCTCAACCCAGCACTCCCACCCATGCACGCCTTCCCCAGAGCACCTATAGATGATGTGCTGATGTGTGGCAGCTGGCAATCATCTGGCAGTGCAGCGGTGGTTGCTCAGCTACTTCTAGGTGGCCGCAGCGGGATCCCAAGAGGCAGGGACAGAGAAGCGCCAGAGCTGCACGTCAGCATGCCCTTTATACTGTATATTTGTGTCTATTTAATGGTGCATCAGGTGTCACTGCAGCTGTGGAACACGGTCCAGTGCTCAGCTTGCTGTGTCTACTCAATGCTGCCTTCCCTGGTATCCCAGAGCTACTGGTTCCCATTATACAGCCCACATCCTCTGGACCCGACATTTCACAGTGCACCAAGCGCCAATTGGTGCAATTAAACTTTTTGCCACCGCACTGTATTGTAACAATGGTAGATGTCTATACCGGTCTCACCAGTATGTAGCAACTCAATTTCTCTCGTTCAGCACACTGGGGTAAACCTGATTGTCTGCCTGCAGTGCTGTCGAATCGCTGCGTTGGGAGGCGGTGGTCCTGGGCCCCTTGCAGGCAGCTCTGCTCTCACACATAGCACTGCAGTTCAGGGGCTAAGTCCCGGCTGCAGCGGCCTCCTACAAACCGCCCGCTAGTGCAGCTTGCAAGGCGTTAACACATGCATCACCGTAGCCGCCAGAGATGGTGTGGGGCTGTGGCACAGCGAAAAACATTTAAATAAACATTTTTACACACCTGGCGCTGGTAATACATGTTGTTACTGGCACCTAGGGACCCCTAAACATTTTGGACCATTCCAAGACTCAGGGTCCCTTGGTACCTTGTTGCCGGGGCTGACAAAGGGGAGGGGTGTGCAGAATGCAATATGGAGAGAAACATGGAGAGGGGAGGAAATAGGATGGATGGACAAATGTATTATATGCTACATAGCATGGGTCCCAACTCCTGAGGGAGTGGGAGACCTGCCACCATTAATTACAAAACAAAGGGTGCAGCACACAGCAATCATTACAAAATATAGGTCCCCCATTGGTGTACATTGTTGGTAGAGATAGCGACTGGACCCCTTTCTCCCTGTCTGTGAGGTCTAACTCGTGCTGGGAGTGAGGGACAGTCTGCAACTACTTGTCAATATACAAGTGTCTTTAAAAGTGTTTGAATACACTTATAAAGTGGCAAGTACTTTGCAGCCTGTCCCTCACTCCCAGCATGCGATCTGCAAACAGGGAGAGATCAGGTTACTCACTCACTGAAGCAGCCGACCCACCCGAAGGGCAGCAGTAGCTCCTGTCCTGATAAAATATATACGGTACAGCAGAGCCAGTCTCATGTCATGATCTCCATCCTGTAGTAGCCTCACCGTCTCCGTACATGTGCTCCCCCCCTCCCCCTTGCACTGCCACTGAGGTCACTTGCCCAGCCTGACCCATCAACATTACGCCTCCGGCGGCAGGTACTCTACCCAGGGTGTGTGCAGCAGAGGCGACCCCTTGTGCAGGTGCCTCACAGTGATTGCCGTGTATACATGTTGCGACCATGAAGGGTGGAAAAGGCGGGGGGGGGGGGGGGGGGGGATTTATGCGGATGCTATCGCAGGGAGAGAGGGGTGGAGGGGGGGATTGCAGAGAGAGGATCAGACAGTGGTGTAATTCAACTGTACAGAGAACTTGCTTATCACCACCATGCTGCTTACTTTATGTGCATAAAACCGATGGGTTACACTTACTGTGCTAGCTGGTTACAGTTAAACGGCCGTGACATCCCTGCTCCTCGTCTCTTAAGGAAGAGGAGCCGCTCAGCTAATGAAATAAAGGAAGCATTCATCGGTAGCGTGCAGCGACGCCCTCCAGTGGCAGCCGCCCATAGGCAGCTGCCTAAAGCTGCCTAGTGGTGGCGCCGGCCCTGCTTGAGTCACACTCAGAGGCGTAACTAGGGGGGGTCGAGCAGGGCACGTGCCCTGGGCGCTGTGGCAGGCCCAGCAGAAGGGGGCGCCGCCGGCCAGAGCATTGTACCTGCTCGCCCACCCCCGCCTCCATTAACATGCTGCTGCTGCCGCCAGGAGCCTGCTGTGTGAGAACGAGGAGCAGCAGCAGCTCAGCAGCAGCAGCAGAGAGTAACATGTGACATTGGGGTCAGAAGAGCATGTGCTGAGCCCAGCACATGCTCATCTGACCCGAGCAGGGGGCGGGGCTACATCAGGATCTTCTGCAGCTCTGCTGCTCTTCTCCTGGGGCCTGGCTGGAAGTGGAAGAGGAGGGAGGAGCTGCTGGAGGCTGCAATTCATCAAGGTGAGGGCACCTCAGTGTGTGTGTGTGTGTGTGTGTCCCTGAGTGTCTCCATGCCCCCCTCCCATCAGCAGTGTGTGTGTGTCTCCATGTCCCCCTCCCCACACCAGAGTGTCTCCATGCCCCCCTACCCCCCATCAGCAGTGTGTGTGTGTCTTCATGCCCCCCTGCTCCACTACCCCCCATCAGCAGTGTGTGTGTGTCTCCATGCCCCCTACCCCCCATCAGCAGTGTGTGTGTGTCTCCATGCCACCCTGCTCCCCTACACCCCATCAGCAGTGTGTGTGTGTCTCCATGCCCCCTACCCCCCATCAGCAGTGTGTGTGTGTCTCCATGCCCCCTACTCCCCATCAGCAGTGTGTATGTGTCTCCATGCCCCCTACCCCCCATCCGCAGTGTGTATGTGTCTCCATGCCCCCTACCCCCCATCAGCAGTGTGTATGTGTCTCCATGCCCCCCTACCCCCCATCCGCAGTGTGTATGTGTCTCCATGCCCCCCTACCCCCCATCAGCAGTGTGTGTGTGTCTCCATGTCCACTACCCCCCATCAGTAGTGTGTGTGTGTCTCCATGCCCCCTACTCCCCATCAGCAGTGTGTATGTGTCTCCATGCCCCCCTACCCCCCATCCGCAGTGTGTATGTGTCTCCATGCCCCCTACCCCCCATCAGCAGTGTGTGTGTGTCTCCATGCCCCCTACCCCCCATCATGCAGTGTGTGTGTCTCCATGCCCCCTACTCCCCATCAGCAGTGTGTATGTGTCTCCATGCCCCCCTACCCCCCATCCACAGTGTGTATGTGTCTCCATGCCCCCTACCCCCCATCAGCAGTGTGTGTGTGTCTCCATGCCCCCTACCCCCCATCATGCAGTGTGTGTGTCTCCATGCCCCCTACTCCCCATCAGCAGTGTATATGTGTCTCCATGCCCCCCTACCCCCCATCCACAGTGTGTATGTGTCTCCATGCCCCCCTACCCCCCCTCATCGCTTGCTACCGCTGATGTGAGGGGAGGAGAGTGTTTTCGTTCAAATCAGCGCCGCCCGTGAGCCAATCAGAGCTCGCGGAGCTTTGATTGGCTCACGGATCGGCGCTGAATATTGAACTCACCCGCCGGAGACTGAGGGGAAGGAGAGCCGCAGGCTGCGCTCTCCTCCCCTCACACAAGTCAGCAGCAGCGGTGAGCAGGGGAAGGGAAGGGGGGGGGGGATTCTGCTGCTGCTTCACGAATACCTGGCACTGTGGGGGGCAATGTATACCTGGCACTGTGGGGGGCAATGTATACCTGGCACTTTGGGGGGCAATGTATACCTGGCACTGTGGGGGGCAATGTATATCTGGCACTGTAGGGGGCAATGTATATCTGGCACTGTGGGGGGCAATGTATACCTGGCACTGTGGGGGGCAATGTATACCTGGCACTGTGGTGGGCAATGTATATCTGGCACTGTGGGGGGCAATGTATACCTGGCACTGTGGGGGGCAATGTATATCTGGCACTGTTGTGGGCAATGTATATCTGGCACTGTTGTGGGCAATGTATAGCTGGCACTGTGGGGGGCAATGTATATCTGGCACTGTGGGGGGCATTCGTGTATCTGGCACTGTGGGGCATTTGTGTATCTGGCACTGTGGGGCATTCGTGTATCTGGCACTGTGGGGCAACGTGTATCTGGCACTGTGGGGCAACGTGTATCTGGCACTGTGGGGGTCATATGTGTATCTGCCCCTTCCCCATATGTGTATCCAGGGTTGGACTGGCCCACAGGGGTACAGGGGAAACCACCGGTGGGCCCTACTGCCTGGGGGCCCACCCCCTCCTCTAGGGATCAGTTTCCAGACTGTGCTGTTACTAATCTAGTACATTATCTTGCATGCACTACAGTATTTACTGTATATATTTATTTAGGGGACCAACACTTGCAAAATGGTTAGGCAAACCAATGTGGTGGCTGGGTACAACCCCTCTAGAGATTGGCCACACCCCTAAACATGGGCCCCTACCACTGCATTCCACCGGTGGGCCCTTCATGCCCCAGTCCGACACTGTGTGTATCACGCCCACAGTTTAATTGGCCACGCCCCATATGGCAGTACCTGTAACACATTTTTGTTACTTGCACCACTGCTCCATGCCCCTCTCCCCATCAGCAGTGTGTGTCGCCATGCCCCCCATCAGCAGTGTGTGTATGTGTCTGTCTCCATGCCCCCCCCATCAGCAGTGTGTATCTCCATGTCCCCCTCCCCCCATCAGCAGCGTGTGTCTCCATGCCCCCCCAACAGCAGTGTGTGTCTCCATGCCCCCTCCCCGCCAGCAGTGTGTCTCCATGCCCCCTCCCCGCCAGCAGTGTGAGTATCTCCATTTAACATCACAGGGGGGGTTCGTCTACTGCACAGGTTCTCAAACTCGGTCCTCAGGACCCCACACGGTTCATGTTTTGCAGGTCACCTGTACATTTTTAAAATGTGACAGTTGGTGATACACAGTGCACCTGCTGGGTGACATGGAAAACGTGAACCGTGTGGGGTCCTGAGGACAGAGTTTGAGAACCACTGGTCTACTGCATTGCAATGTTAATCGTAAATGTTAGCATCGCTGCGGTAGGCGGCGATTGGTGGCAATGTATGTTAATACATCCCGCCCTCTCTGTCAGAATGCAAGCACAGGGCGCTCAGGTGCGGTGCAGTCTCCCTGAAAGCAGCAGCATGGGCTCCCAGCGCATGGAACACACACAGAGACACAGAGTGCGATAGCGTGTGCTGAATGACGACGCAGTGAGAGGTGATGGTGTGCTGAATGACAACGCAGGGGGAGGTGATAATGTGCTGAATGATGATGCAGGGGGAGGTGATGGTGTGCTGAGTGACGACACAGGGGGAGGTGATGGTGTGCTGAGTGACGACGCAGGGGGAGGTGATGGTGTGCTGAGTGACGACGCAGGGGGAGGTGATTGTGTGCTGAGTAGTGACGCAGGGGGAGGTGATGGTGTGGCTGAGAGATGATGCAGGGGGTGGTGATGGTGTGACTAAGAGATGACACGAGAGGGAGAGGATGGTGTGGCTGAGAGATGCAGGGGGCAGGATGTAACACAGGGGACAGTATGTGAGTCTTGTTGAACCACTGTTGCATGATACCGACCTTGTTAATATTCCTACACAAACAGGCATCTTCCGGACGATCGGATCTCCTACATGAATAGTGAATACAGACTGAAGACGCCATCTGCCTCAGAGGATACAGTTCTTCAGAGGTTCCATATTGTGAGAAACCATCACACAGGTAAGGTGCATGTTTAATTGAAAATAATGTTCCCAGTGTGACGTGAAACAGGTGGCTTGTCATGTTTTCACGCCCCATTTTCAGTTACCACGCCCCTTCTGGTATGTGACCACGCCCATTTCCCCCCAGCGTGCGCACACAATTTGTCGATTTGTTTCTGAGGCTTTTCTTTCCTTCTTTTTTTTTCTTTTTTAGGTGGTGGTGTGGGGTGTGTGTGTGTGTGTGTGTGTGTGTGTGTGTGTGTGTGTGTGTGTGTGGGGGGGGGGGGGGGTGCCATTCCTAACCTTGCCCTGGGCTCCAAAAACCCTAGTTACGCTTCTGGTCACACTGGTTTGAACCGCTTCAAACAGTTGAATTGAAGTTTCTCACTTGGAAAGTGATCATGTTATTGGCCTTGGCATCTGCGAGGCGGGTGTCCGAGTTGGTGGCCTTGTCTTTCAAGAGCCCCTATCTGATTTCCATGCGGATCGAGCAGAGTTGAGGACTCGTCCTCAATTTCTGCCTAAAGTGGGTTCGTCATTTCATATAAACCAACCTATTGTGGTCCCTGTGGCTACGGGATCCTTGGAGAATTCCAAGTCCCTTGATGTAGTCAGGGCCTTAAAGATTTAGTTAGCCAGAACGGCTACAGTTAGGAAAACAGATGCACTGTTTTCCAATATGCAGCCAACAAGGTTGGCACTCATGCATCTAAGCAGACTATTGCTCGCTGGATCTGTTACTCGATTCAGCAGGCTCATTCTACGGCTGGACTGCCGGTACCAAATTCAGTAAAGGCCCATTCCACTAGGAAGGTGGGCTCTTCTTGGGGCGTCTCGGCATTACAGCTTTGCCGAGCAGCTACTTGGTCGGGGTCAAACACTTTTGCTAAGTGCTACAAGTTGATAACCTGGCTGATGAGGACCTCGTGTTTGCTCAGTCGGTGCTGCAGAGTCATCCGCATTCTCCCGCCCGTTCTAGAGCTTTGGTATAAACCCCATGGACCTTACGGAGTCCCCAGCATCCTCTAGGACGTAAGAGAAAATAAGACTTTAAACCTACCGGTAAATCTTTTTCTCCTAGTCCGTAGAGCATGCTGGGCGCCCGTCCCAGTGCGGAAACATTCTGCAAGACTTGTAAATAGTTATTGCATACTTAAGGGTTAAGTTACAGTTGAGATCGGCCTCTGGCTGATGCTGTTTTTGTTCATACTGTTAACTGGTTATTGTATACCATGTTGTACGGTGTGTATGGTGTGGGCTGGTGTGTATCTCGCCCGTAGATAACAAAATCCTTTTCCTCGTACTGTCAGTCTCCTCTAGGCACAGTCCTAACTGAGGTCTGGAGGAGGTGCATAGAGGGAGGAGCCAGTGCACACCCATTCTAAAGCTTTACAGTGCCCATGTCTCCTGCGGAGCCGTCTATACCCCATGGTCCTTACGGAGTCCCCAGCATCCTCTACGGACTAGGAGAAGAAGATTTACCGGTAGGTTTAAAATATTTTTTTTTTACCGTGTTCTGATAGGCATGCACGGATTAGTGAGATCCGTGCATGTTTATCAGTGGGAAGGGGTGAGAAAGTGTTAAAAATCAGAAAAAAAATTGCGTGGGGTCCCCCCTCCTAAGCAAAACCAGCCTCAGGCTCTTTGAGCCGGTCCTGGTTGAAAAAATATGGGGGAAAAATTGACAGGGGTTCCCCCATATTTGATCAACCAGCACCGGGCTCTGCGCCTGGTCCTGGTGCCCAAAATACGGGGGACAAAAAGCGTAGGGGTCCCCCGTATTTTTAACACCAGCACCGGGCTCCACTAGTCAGAGAGATAATGCCAGAGCCGGGGGACACTTTTATATAGGTCCCTGCGGCCCTGGCATTAAATCACTAACTAGTCACCCCTGGCCGGGGTACCCTGGAGGAGTGGGGACCCCTTAAATCAAGGGGTCCCCCCCTCCAGCCACCCAAGGGCCAGGGGTGAAGCCCGAGGCTGTCCCCCGCATCCAAGGCCGGCGTTTTTGGTCACACTGAACCCGTTTCTCCCATAGAAAACAGTGGTTGTCATTTTAAATGGACTTTTCTGGCTCACACATTATTAATAATTATTAATTAATTATTTATAATTTGGCTAGTCGTACGATGGAACCCAGCAGCTTCAAGCATCTTTACCATGTTTTTGTAGATTACAGCATCCTTCACTGTCCCAGTGATTTGTCTACATATCACCTTCTCCCCTCTCATCCTAAGCAGCTCCCTAACCTCCTCATCACTCCAATTTGCCATTTTAAACTGTATTCTGTATAAAAAAAAATGCTTCTTCACTTTCATGTGTTTCCTCCAGTTTATTTCCTGCTTCTGCCTGGTGACATCACGCATGGAGACAGCCTATCACCTTCTGTGGTTTGGAAATACCATTTCAGAGCCTTACACATTGCACAATGAAACGGGTCTGAACCATACTTGCCTACCCTCCCGGAATGGCCGGGAGGCTCCCGAAAAACGGGTGACCCTTCCGGCCCCCCGGAAGAGCAGGCAAGTCTCCCGATATCCGCGGGTCACCCCCTGCCCGTCGCCCACTTATCGAGTAAAGTGGGCGGTCCGGGCAGGCGATGACGCGATTCTTGTTGAATCGCGTCATCGTAACCACGCCCCCTGCTGTATAATGCCGGTAATTGCGGCATTACACAGCGGGGGTCGTGGCTTAAATGACGCGGACCAGAAGCCATGCCCCGTTCCACCTCTGGTCCGCCTCTGGCCCGCCCCCTGTCACGTCACCTCACTGCCCGCCCCCCCTGCTGAGGCGACGGGCTGCTCTCTCCCGGAGAGAGCAGCCCAGAAGTCGGCAACTATGGTCTGAACCGTGTAGGACCCTGCTTTTTGACCGTTTTAAAATACCAGTAATCTGTAACCAGTAAATTCAAAGTGTCCCTTTCACACCGCAGCTAGAACCGTTTTGGAAGGCTTAAAAAAACGGCAATTTAATGGGTTATAGCTGCGGTGTGAAAGGGGTATTAGATGCGGAAAGGGGTGTGTCCAAACACAAATCTAAATTGCAGTGTAATAATACAAGTTGACCAGCATTTGTGGGCTGCATGCAAAAGCAGAAAGTATTTACCCTGCATGCAAATATCATAAATGTATGTGTACCTCTTGTGTTGCAGCATGGTTTGTTCCAGGTGCAAATCTACTTGCTCGTTTTTGCTTTGTTCCCAACTCAAAATGAGCCATACTTGCCTACCTGACCCTCTCCATGAGGGAGAAAATTCTCTGTTCCTGGACTTTCCTGGTAATGCAGGACTGTTATCACCTGTGGTGAGCTAGTTAATTGATAAGAAAGGTGTTTCACCACAGGTGATGGCAATCATACATTACCAGGAAAGTCCAGGAACAGAGCATTTTCTCCCTCATGGAGAGTGTCAAGTATGAAATGAGCTCCTAGATGTCCTACAACTAGAAATGTACTCACTTCTTCATAGCTTCCAATAAATGCAAATGCCTCCACTGCGAATCTGTACTGTGTCCTTGTTCCCGGATAAGTCATTAAAGTGTCATCATTTATGCACCTGCAACAAGAATAAAGTAACCAACACAATACTGCAACTAAGAATAATCTTTGGACCTTATTACAAAGTATACTGGACGCTGGCTTTCACTGCTAGGTCCAGTATATTTCAATATGCGCCTCTACACTCTGCTGAACTAACTGCTCGGTCTGCCAATTGTCAATTAGCCCTCCCCCAGACTCCCATTGGCTGGTTTCACAGGAGTCCCATGCTTGCTGATTCCCGGGCAAGGAAGCCAGGACATATGTTACATACAACTTCACATGTATGTTCATATGTCCTGGCCAGCCCGCCCCTGCACACCTTGGATGGTGCTGCAACCCAGGGGCAGCAGCCGTCACAGCACTGCTTTTATATGGTACCTCTGCTTACTGGGCCTGATTCAGATGTGGCTGGAGATGCTGTAGCTGCTACTTGCATGGAAGCAGCAGCGGTAACACTAATATGGTAATGCAGCTGGATGCATCATGCCTCCTGCTTGTATTAATGATGAGTTCTGCATCCCGGATCACCTTCGACACCATCGACCGTCTACGTGACCCAAAGAGGTCGCACAAGCTGGCAGCCACTGATACTACAAAGAGGCCAGGAAATCTCCTTCTTCAGACAGAGATCCTGGCCTTGTCACTCCCAAACGACGAAGGCGACACGCCTCTGTTTTGGGAAATGGAGATCATCGCCGTACCCCCCCCCCCCCTAAAAGGCAGCAGACTTTCAATCACTGACAGTCTACTGCTGATCTGTGCCCAACGTTACAGACCTGTACTGTACATGATCATCTGTACTTTGCGGCATGATCCGCAGCTACATTGGGACCTGAATTAGGCCCACTGACATGGAGAATCCATTGTGCATATGTGAAACTGCCACTTCAAAGACCAACCACCTGGCACAATACAACCAAGCCCGGTGCTACCCGCTCAGCAAAGGGATGTAGAGCAGGTAGGAGCCAGGTTGGAGAGGCGCTCTCCCTGCTCTGCATCCCTGCTGCTGTACGGATCCCTGCATGACTGAGACTGATCTGAAACTACAGTGGAGCAGCCCAGGTTTCAGCAAGCCCTCCCCTCTACTTTCCTCCTGGAGATTGCGGTATGCCGGTAAGCTCTGCCCCCTTAAGCCTCATATTGCTGCTGCGGCCACCCATGCCTTGCACCTCGACGGCTGTCACGAAGCCCCAAAAATCCCTCATCAGCAGCGCATAAGAAGAAGCGCGCTCTCTTGGGCCACAGTGAGTCAGGCAGCGCCGGAGTCAGTAACTCAAGCATCCAGAGAGGGTGGACGCAGCTTTGAGCTGTGCAGCACTTCAGATCACTGGGCTGGGGGAGGGCACGGGGGCGCAGTGGTTAGCATGACCACTGAGACTGTGTCTTCAGTGGATTCTGTGCTCTATCAATGTTCCAAACACCGCCCCCCCGTTCTGTCTCAGCTATTGTATCAACCACACCCCATGTTCTGTCCCTATTTCACCTCCCCCCCCACTGTGTCCTGTCCCAGTCATGGTGTCACCCCCCGCTATGTGCTGTCACTTTTCCTTCCCCCTCTGTGTTCTGTCCCAGCTATTGTTCCCCCCCACCCCCTCCTTTGTGAAGTATTGTAAGGAGCAAATTTACAGTTTGCTGGGGTGCTCTGTACACCCTAGCACCGGCTCTGAATACAATCATCCCCTTCACAAAAAAAAATGATTTTTTTTCTTTTTCACTGAAAATTGTTTTTATATGGCACAGAACTAGAGCAAAATTCAAGTGTTTTTGGTTGAATGAAAATGGCTGTGTGCCCTTCTGAAATGTAACAAATATCATTAAAATGACTCCCTTTCCGTCCCTTTATCTCAGTTCAGTGAATAAAGCAAAGTCCATATTTGGCAATAAATGATACCTATGGTAGTAACTGAATAATACATTTACCCGTTTTTTATTATATCGTAGAAGACGGGATCATTGGGATTATCATGCGGCGTGGCCTTGCAGGACTCCACAAATAACTGGACATTGGGTACAGCAGAAGACACCTGAATCTCCATGTAGAGTGGATCACGCAATGTGACCTCCAGGGGATAATGTGTTTCCACCTCTACAAACAGGTCATCTGTATAGAACTGGAACTTATAGGTGAAATTGCCAAAGCCGGCCTCAGAGAACATGTAGTCTGATTTGTGGGCGAGGAAGGAAGCAGATAACCTGGTCTTTTTGGGAAAGGAGCAGTTAAAGGGGATTGAGACCCCATGTCTCCTTGTAATGACACTAGAGGTGTTGGCGAAGGAGGTGACCTGGTTTTTAAATACAATGTTATGTTCTGTTTCCTGGAGGAAAATGAGAAACAAAGGAGAAACATATTTAGTTGTTACATATAGAATATCAGTGCAGCATTCTTCACTTGGGGCAGGGTGTTTTACTCAAAGCTCAGGTAATGCATTAAGCTTTCTCCTGGCAGTGTTTCCGCTGACCGCACACCAGGAAAGCTGTGAAGTATAGGCCTAAAAGAAACTCTCTCCCAGGCAGACTCTCTGCAGACAGCCCAGCAGGAGAGCGGTGAGGTATAAAGGAAGCCCTCTCCCAGCAGACTCTCTGCAGACAGCACAGCAGGAGAGCGGTGAGGTATAAAGGAAGCTCTCTCCCAGGTCGACTCTCTGCAGAAAGCACAGCAGGAGAGCTATGAGTGAGATATAAAGGAAGCTCTCCCCCAGGCAGACTCTCTGCAGACAGCACAGCAGGAGAGCAGTGAGGTATAAAGGAAGATCTCTCCTAGGCAGACTCTCTGCAGACAGCACAGCAGGAGAGCTGTAAGGTTTATAGGAAGATCTCTCCCTGGCAGACACTATGCAGACAGCACAGCAGGAGAGCGGTGAGGTATAAAGGAAGCTCTCTCCAAGGCAGACTCTCTGCAGACAGCACAGAAGGAGAGTGGTGAGGTATAGAGGAAGCTCTCTCCCAGGCAGACTCTCTGCAGACAGCACAGCAGGAGAGCGATGAGGTATAAAGGAAGATGTCTCCCAGGCAGACTCTCTGCAGACAGCACAGCAGGAGAGCGGTGAGGTATAAAGGAAGCTCTCTCCCAGGCAGGCTCTCTGCAGACAGCACAGCAGAAGAGTGGTGAGGTATAAAGGAAACTGTCTCCCAGGCAGGCTCTCTGCAGACAGCACAGCAGGAGAGCGGTGAGGTGTAAAGCTAGAAGTCTCACAGGAGGCTTCTGTAGATTGTACAGCAGGAGTGGGGATCACTCTGAGGTATAAATTTTAAACACATAAGAAATCAGAAACAAATTGATACATTTGATAGCAAATAATTTTTGCTGTTGTAACTAAAAAAGTGATTTTGACAAATTTTTCAACTCTGAGCATCACTTTTATAATCATAAATATTGTTGGCTTTGGCAATAACGTAAGTATGGTTAATAATGGAAGTCTACCACATTAATACCTCGATCTCTGTTCCGCAGGAATTGTATCCAACACTTGCTATGAGGTGGGTACTGTTTGAGGTAACCAGACATATGGGATCATTCAGGCGGAAGTGGTTTTCATAGAGTCCATTATCAGGTGACTCTTCAATGATTAAAGTCATGGTGTTCTCGTGGCATGTCAGTATGGTGTTTACTGGGCGGGGAGAGGAAAGTGTTAACAAATAATCTTCACAATGACCTGTTATACATAACTGACAGTTGCTGACAATGGAGCTGATGTATCAGAGCTTGTAGAGAGATGAATTTTACTAACAGAAAATTGATTGTAATACAGATTTGGAATAGAACAGGTGTTTTTTGGCTCACAAGAGACTAGAGCAGTGTTTTTCAACCACTGTGCCGTGGCACACTAGTGTGCCCTAAGCAGTCTCCAGGTGTGCCGCCATAGAAGCAGCGCCAGGCCCGTCAGTGTTTTGCCGCTACTGAGGCCCTGGAACGATCAATACTGGTGGGTTTAGTGGTTGCAGAGCCAGTTCTAATTTTGGGCCCGGGCAGTGTTGGGCTCTTCTGGCTTTCTCAGATGTGGTTCAGGCATTACCTATGGAGAAGCTGCGACATGACATCCTAGGACACGCAACTGCACCAATCATCACCATTATATTTGAATGTGCCTTGGCAATATTTAAATCTTGTTCAGTGTGCCGTGAGTTGTAAAAGGTTGAAAATCTCTGGACTAGAGAATACATAGAGGATATATAAAGAAACATTATATCAAGTGATAGTGGTCTCTATAAACCGTATAAGGCCCGCAGAGCCACTTGATCTGGCCCGGCCAGGCTCACCTAGCCGGGCGCCCGCTGAGATTTTGTTACTAGTGGGCGCCTGGCTTCTTACCCTCAGTAGCAGCCGGAGGCAGGAGCTGACTCCTGAGCGCCGGCTTCCAGCTCTGGCAGTGTGCGTGTGCTGCTGTGCAGTGTTATGGGAGAGATGTCATGACTTCTCTCCCATAGTTCTGAGGAGCGATTGGCCAGGTGGAGGGCAACGGTCCAGAAGCAGGAGCGGGGCTGGTGAGTATTGTGGTTTTTTTTCTTTTAATGTGTGTGTGTAAGCTTCGCTACTAGGGGGCATATCTAATGGGGCATAACAACTGACTGGTGGCATATCTAATGGGGCATAACAAGTGACTGGGCATATCTAATGTGGCATAACAAGTGACTGGGAGCATACTTACTGGGAGCATATCTACTGGGGCATAACAACTGACTGGGGTTATATCTACTGGGGGCATAACTACTGACTGGGGGCATAACTACTGACTGGGGGCATATCTACTGGGGCATATCTTCTGTGGGCATATCTACTGGGGGAAGGCTCATTTTTAAGTTGATCATTTTTGTATGGCCCCCAAAGGATTTTATAAATATCCAAATGGCCCTTGATAGAAAAAAGGTTCCCCACCCCTGCTGTAAGCCAAAAACTCACCTAAAAGTATTTTCAGCTGAAGTGTGTAAATCCTGTTAATACAATTGTATCCTGCACTGTTATAATTGATTTTAGTTTGGATTAAATAAATAAATAAATAAAAATAATGAAAAAAAGTTTTTTAAAATACAGTATGTATACAGCTTGCAAGTGCTTTTCTGTTTCAATGTTCTGGTGTTTTCTAAAAAGGGTTAAGTATTCCCTGTTTATTGGAAAGCTGCGGCAATTCTGTCAATAACGCTGGATATTTAATTGGCACCAGGAATACTTTTTCTTCTTTTTAGGCATCAGACAAGCTTGAAGTAACCACAGGGTGAAATGCGATGGTAATAATCAATTCGCTTAGTCTGATGTAGACATTAGTCATTCTCAGGATTCCTGTTGGTGTTTTTTGTCCCCTAGCAGATAAAAAATCCTTTCAACATGAGCGCATTACCAAATACCATTTATACAGAGGTTTAATAAAGTGATTTTTACTCTACACATTTCTTAATGTTTTTAAAATCTAAACGGGGTAGATAACAACATATTGGTTGGTCCTCTCCTCCCCCATTGATTTACTTCTACTGTGGTGAAATTTGGATTTGAATACAGTGGTTTTCTCTTCCAATATAATAAAATGTGGTGCTGGCCAAGTCATATACAGTATAAAAGCTGCGTAGCCCAGAGCGGATTGTATAATCTTGGGAGGTATTTCCTATGCTCCACTACGCTTACATGCTGCAGCCCTTCATCATTATCAGCTACCTCCTCATCGTTATCAGCTGCCGTCCAATGTGAAGGATTATAAAGTACAGAACTTTGTGAATGACTTTTGTATTTTGTAATGCTAACTCAGAGGTTTAATGGCTGTGTTATTGAGCTTATAGTCGATGGGATATAAAATATAACAGAACATACCTAATTTGCTGGGTCCAACCACTACAATGACACATCGCATTACTGACTGGTACCTGTAAAGAGATAAACAATTTGGCAGTTGCTCAATCATACCTGGAGATAATTATATATCAGGTGCTGGAAGGGGGAGGGGTCACAGACAAACAACAGACAGAGAGGAGGGGGGTGCAAATCCCCACCCCTAAATTCCCTTCCGCACACTGAAAATTACCTGTAACCTATCTGGTAATAAAATTCAGAGAATCACACACAATGTTATACAACAAACAGGCTGTGTTTAGTAAATTATTGGCGACAACACTGATTGTGAAGTTCAGAGATCTGCATTACCTACAGTAATATGGAGATAAGTCATGAAGAGCACTGGATGCACATTGCATTAAGCCTTGGTTTTTTTCAACAGTATGCTCAAATGCTATTTCCAACCTACATCATTACTGTTAATTACTAATGCTATATTACATACACTATCAACTGTATAAGGTGCATAAATGGTCTTCCAAGCCCACATCATAGGTAAATGCAGGGGGGAGGGGGGCTCCAGTTGCCCTGAACACCCATTCTCTACCTGGTCTATACTAGAGACCAACTATACTGTTGATTATTAATTATATATCACAAATGTTATCAAGTGTACAAGGATATCAATATGTACATATATGTCAGGGCCAGTGCTAGGTTCTTATGCCACTTCCTAAGACTCCGGTACTTGTGCCAATGCTCCAGAGATTGGGGTACTTAGATTGTGAAATGGGGCCAACTTCTGGGGAAAAAACATTCAGCTCAGGCTGACTCGCCCTATCGCAGCATCTAATGGCTTCCTGTGATCACTAACCTTGCATATGTCTTTAGTATTACATACACTGCACTTTGAATAAGGCAGACTATAACATGTTATGTGCTAACCAGAGGTGGATTTTTCCAAATCTACTGCACAGGCACCAGGACTGTCTCTAGACTGTAGCATGGCCAGTACCCCTTGTCCAAAAGGGTAGGCACTGCCACTGGTTCAACTATACCCTCTTCATGGGCTGGAAAACTCACTCTAAAATCAAACATTTGGAAACCCCCCTCTAGATACCCTGTGTTTGCCCCTGCAGATCAAGATGGACCCATATTCTCCTTTCTCCGAAGACCCCTCTGCCAAATGCAAAAGTGCATAGGAGTCTGTTACAGAGTGCCAATACCCATCTCTCACTTGCCAGGTCTGGCAGCATTGGTTGGCAACAGGGCAGCAGTCAGGGAGTCCCTGGTGCCTGCTGCTGAAGTCTCGAACTCCCATTCTGTGCTCCCCGGCTGGTTCCCCTCCGCCGGCTTCAGCTTCTTGTGTATTAGCAGCTACAGCTCCAATAGGGATGTGCTCGCCACTATGTGCTAGATTTAAAGGGACAGGCATGCCAAACGTGATGTCACATTTGGCGCGAGTTTTGAATCTCCTCCATATCAATAAGTTTCTGGATGCACAAAAAGTATTATATTTACAAACGAAGTACAGATGTGGCCACCTTCATCGTACCTGCGAATGGGTCTCTAGTGCAATTTTGTCACAAATGCGATTATTCTTGGCATGGTGCATATAGTCACCCCCGGGACCGCTAAAGTGGTTTCTGTGGATTGCGGGCGTGACAATATGCACGTACGTGCACACGCATCACAGTAAGCCTGCCGTGAATATCTCCAGCTGTCGCAGACCCCTCTTGTAGTTGTAGAAGATCATGGCTCTCCCGGGGCCTCTGTTGAGCTCAATATTGTGTTTGTGAAGGAAGTGAACATGCTGCGTATATATAGCACTGTGCCTTGACATTTCAAAAGAACTTTACTCTGAGATTACAGTTCACAACCAGAACGCCAGATTGTGTCTACTCTACCTATGCACTGCAAATACGGAAACTTGTTGCACACGCCTTAGAAAAGGGAGTCTCCTCACTGAACAGTGCCAGAGTATAGTCTCAATTACCTCACTCCAGCGTTCAGCCTTAGTGCTTCCCAGTGTTCTGCTTGTGCGTCCTGTTCCAAGTTCCTGCCTTCCCTTTGCTCTGTTCCTGGTTCCTGCCATCCTAGTGTCTGCTCCCTGACTCCATACCTGTTCCTGACCTTCCCTTCCAGCTCTGACCCTGTCTGTGGCCAGTTGTCTCCTGTTAATACACCTCACAACAAATTTCTATACCAGCTTCAGTGTATACCAGCCCCATACTTGGGAACCCAGACATAGGGCTGCAACCTGCATTTTGGGTACAGCAAAGCCCAAACCACCTTGTGGGGGTCCCTGATGAACACTACCACCACATTAGACTCTGAGCCTCTGATCTGGGTCTCTGACAATCCTGAAACACAGGTTGAATCAACGTATCCATTTGAGAGATTGTGACGATCACATTTGGTTTCAGTGTACTGTAGAACATGAAAAGTAGCTCATCATTACTAGTACATTGGTTAGGGAATAAAGGAGACACAAGTTTATATGTACTGTCATTATTTCCCGATTTTAATGTATTCATGATTAGCAGCAATGTCACAATAATATATTTCATGTACTGTCTGTAACACATGGATTTAAGAAGCTACTTCTCCTAAGGTAGTTTCCATACATAGCACATCACAGAGGAATTCCCTGCATTGAGCTACACTGTCCAGCTCTGGTATTGCGGCATTGAGTTAAGCAAGGTAGCTGCCACCTCTTCCTGGTGCCTGGAGTGTGCCACAGGGTTCACTTTCCTCCACATGGGCATCAGGGACTGGTTATGCATTATTGGGCATTGTTAGCCTGCGACTAAGAGTAATGACTTTCCTGAACAGTATGTCAAAGTTATAGTAATCATTCATCAGTAAAGAAAAATACAGCAGGGAATGAGAAACATTGGACCTACAAAGTGAAACTGCAGTCTGTAGACTAGGTGTAACAAATGGATGGGTTGGAAAATGATATAAGGTGCCAATTTGGGAATATGTTCAGAATCAACCATAGCCCATGTACTGTTATCATCCATTGCTGACAGTTCTGTATCAATTGCTGATTTCCACACTGTCCAATCATTGCTTGACTTTGCTTCTTGTATGTTTTGAGGTTCACAGTAAGCTATGTTTGCATACTCCTCACTGTATTTTTTGGCTGGAACACCTTTGTTGCTCCTCATGGAACTTCTGTTCCCTGATTTGTTATCTACTTTGACACTCTCAGTTTCAGACGCGCTTTCTGCTGCCTGTACATCCAATAATACATTCTCTTCTTGCTCCACTGACCCAGTCTGTGGTGCTGTCTCATGGAATACCACATCTCTAGATTTAAGAAGACGTTTATTTGTAACATCCCAAAGTCTGTATCCTTTGCTTTCATCGCAGTATTCGAGCATTATACATTCTATGGATTTTGTATCTAACTTTCTCCTTTTCTCCTTTGGTATATGTGCAAAAGCTTTGCTTCCGAAGACACGAAGATGACTGACACTTGGCTTTTTCCTGGACGACGCCTCCAGTGGCGTTTTACCTTTGACAGCCACTGTAGGTGCATGATTCTTTAGGTATACTGCAGTAGATACTGCTTCTGCCCAAAATTTATTTTCCAGGCCAGCATCACTAAACATAGTCCGTGCTCTTTCAACAATTGTGTGGTTTGCCTGCTCACTCATGCCATTCTGTTCCGGTGTTAGGCAATTGTTAGCTGTTGCTTTATGCCATATTTTCTAAGGAATACGGCTAATGTGCACTACACACTGGGTGATAATACTGAAAGATATGAATGATCTCATTCATTAATGAACGAGATACCATTCATATCTTTCAGTGTGGAGGCACCAGCGATGAACGATGAGCGGCCTCGTGCTTGTTCATCGCTGGTGCCCCGTCGCTTGTGAATGCAGGCCAATATGGACGATCTCGTCCATATTTGCCTGCACTGCTATGGAGCCAGGTGATGGGGGGAGTGAAGAAACTTCACTCCCCCCGTCACTGCCCCCCGCCGCCAGGTCGCCCATCGGCCGTATCTGCCGTCGGGCAGCTCGGCGGCGGATCGCGCAGTGTGTAGGGCCCATAAGACTTTGTTCTCATACTCTCCACTATTGTCTGATCTCAGGATCTTTGACTTCAAACCCATCTGATTCTCCACCAGGTTTTTGTATTCCACAATCTTGTTGACAACTTCACTCTTTTCTTTAATGAAGTCCACGTGTGTCATTCTTGTGGTGTGATCAATGAGAGTCATGAAATACCTGTAGCCACTGATTGATTCCACCTCCATTGGAACACACACGTCGGTGTGCACTAGAGCTAGCGGCGTCTCTGCTCTACTAACTGACTTTGGAAATGGGTTGCGAGTTTGCTTGCCTTTTATGCAACTCTCACACATGGGTCTTTCAGCGTTGTTCATGGTGATCCCTGTTCCAATTCCATCTAGCAGTTTCTAGCATACCCTAGATGACCTAAAGGTTTGTGCCACAGCTCCAGTGACTGGTTTGCATTAGTAGTCATCATTGCAGTACACTCCTCAATGTCCAGGACATATAGTTGGTTGCACCGGGTTACTGAAGCAATAACAGTCCCTCTTTTATTTTGCACCATACACTTACCCTTCTCAAACTGGACTCTGTAACCTTTGTTCTCTAGGACGCTGATAGCAATGAGATTACTTCCCAAATTTGGCACGTACAACACATCTTGGATATCTGTAACAACTGTTTCTCCTCCTATTCTTAAATGCACTGTGATTGTCCCAGCTTGTGATGCAGTAAGGACTTTATTCCAATCCCTGTAACTGTAGTGGGTACACATGGTATTAAAGTAATGAACCAATGCTGATTGCAAAATGCCTAGTGGCCCCCGAGTCCATGTACCAGCAATCCTTCTGTGACTGTCTGCTACATTCAATGCTGACTCGTTTGGCTTGTTTCTGCGCACCACTGGAATTTTTCATCCTACAATCTGAAGCTTTATGTCCTATCTTGTGACATACAAAACACTTGAACTTGTGCTTTTTAGACGGTGTGCTCTTTGTGATCAAGGCAGAACCCTCAGCTATGGTCTTGAAAGGAATACGTTCTTGGAACTGTAGTAGCTTGGCCCTTACAATCTCTGTTGTCAGCTTAGTATCCTTTGACTTTAAAGCAACTACCAAAAAATCAAATTCTAACGTCAGATTCTGCAACATCGCCATTGCCACTTCTTCCTTGTCCAACTGTGCCCCCACAGATACCAACTGCTGAGCTATCGACAATAACTTATCAATAAAATCATTCATGTCCTTGCAGGCACTCAATTTCATTCCATATAGTATGCGTCTCAAACTTATCCTTTTCATCAGACCTCTATCCTCATACGCACTTTGCAGGGCTGTCCACATGTCCTTAGCTCACACTTTTCCACTGATTATAGAATAGACATGCTGCTCTACAGCTAAATCTATCATCTCTATGGCTCTGTCTACATCATCTGGGTTAGGACCTGCTCTTGGGTCTATTGTGACCTTCCACAACTTTTCCTGCTTAAGCTGCATCTCCATGGCAAACTTCCATGTAGTATAGTTCTCTGGACCTTTCAGCTTAGCACAGTTCATACTGTGTCCTGTGTTATACATCTTCTCTGCACTTCTATAAAATGTAAATTTTAGCTTTATCTGTGTGTTCTTTTATTCTGTGCTATTACTCAAACACGTAGGGGTTAATCTTCAAGCACGCGGGGCTGAGCCCATAACCTGTTAGCAGAGCATTGCGTTGCTTGGTGTAGTGATGTTAGTCCACACAGTTAATTAATTAATAGCAAGCAGGTTTATTTGTAATACACAGGTGGCTTGGGTATGCTTCAATAATAGGCAATTGGCCTTTTGTAATATACATAGTAACACCGTACATTGATGGTACTTATCAGTATGTTGTCTGTGGCTGCGTTATGTGAGAAAAAGGAGGACTGCACAGCCTTGCAGTCTGACTCACGCTGTGAAGGGACAATGCACTGCCCGGCTCTCTGTACAAGCTCCGGTAGCGCCAGTGGCGGAACTAGTGAGCGGTGGGCCCAGGTGCGACAAAATGCTTTGCCCCCCCCCCCACATCCCATCCAAGTCCACCCCCTCACCCCCTCAGATCCTCTCCAGATCTGGTGAGGGGGACCTGCTCAGGGCCAGAGAAATGGATACCTAGCAACAGTGCCGTAAAACTAGACATTTTAGCACTGTGTGCAAGAAACGGCATCGGACCCCCACCCCTGCATGCAAAGCAGGGGCAGTGCGCTCCGCAGGCGCGCGCAAAAATACATAGTGGCGTGGCTTCGTGGGGAAGAGGTGTGGCCACAAAATAATACCAATTCATAAAATGGTGCACAGTAGTCTCCATTCTTCAAATTACTCTGCACAGTAGCACCACTACACCAGGTAGAGACCCTTTTACACCTTACAGCGGACAGATTCCTCTTTTTACACATTACGGCAGACAGCGTCCCCTTTTTACACATTACGGCAGACAGCGTCCCCCTTTTTACACATTACGGCAGACAGCGTCCCCCTTTTTACACATTACGGCAGACAGCGTCCCCTTTTTACACATTACGGCAGACAGCGTGCCCTTGTTACACATAGCGGCAGACAGCGTACACTTTTTACACATAACGGCAGACAGTGTACACTTTTTACACATAACGGCAGACAGCGTGCCCTTGTTAAACATAGCGGCAGACAGCGTACACTTTTTACACATAACGGCAGACAGCGTCCCCCTTTTTACACATTACGGCAGACAGCGTGCACTTTTTACACATAACGGCAGACAGCGTCCCCTTTTTACACATAACGGCAGACAGCGTGCCCTTGTTACACATAGCGGCAGACAGCGTACACTTTTTACACATAACGGCAGAAAGCGTGCCCTTGTTAAACATAGCGGAAGACAGCGTACACTTTTTACACATAACGGCAGACAGCGTCACCCTTTTTACACATTACGGCAGACAGCGTGCACTTTTTACACATAACGGCAGACAGCGTCCCCTTTTTACACATTACGGTAGACAGCGTGCCCTTGTTACACATTACGGCAGACAGCGTGCCCCTTTTTACACATTACGGCAGGCAGATTCCCCCTTTTTACACATAGCGGCAGGCAGATTCCCCATTTTTACACATAGCGGCAGGCAGTCCCCCCTTTTTACACATTACGGAAGGCAGATTCCGCCTTTTTACACATAGCGGCAGGCAGATTCCCCATTTTTACACATAGCGGCAGGCAGTCCCCCCTTTTTACACATTGCGGCAGGCAGATTCCCCCTTTTTACACATTGCGGCAGGCAGTCCCCCGTTTTTACACATTGCGGCAGGCAGTCCCCCATTTTTACACATTGCGGCAGGCAGATTCCCCATTTTTACACATTGCGGCAGGCAGATTCCCCTTTTTTACACATAGCGGCAGGCAGTCCCCCATTTTTACACATTGCGGCAGGCAGTCCCCCATTTTTACACATTGCGGCAGGCAGTCCCCCATTTTTACACATAGCGGCAGGCAGATTCCCCCTTTTTACACATAGCGGCAGGCAGTCCCCCATTTTTACACATTGCGGCAGGCAGTCCCCCATTTTTACACATAGCGGCAGGCAGTCCCAACAAAGAAAGAAAGAGACAGAAAGAAAGAGACAGAAAGAAAGAATTATACTTACCCTCTCCCGCGTCTCCGCTGGCTCAGGCTCCTCGGTGCAGCGTCAGACGATTCCCGGGCTGGAGAGAAGGAGGAGGGAGGTGGAGGAGGGAGCCGCAGCAGCGCTGTGTCATTGGTGGAGGCGCTGCTGCTGCTGCCCCTCTGCTTCACTATAGGCTGTTCTCGGAAGACAGCCTATAGTGAAGCAGAGGGGCAGCAGCAGCCGCGCCTCCACCAGTAGTAAAGCGCTGCTGCGGCTCCCTCCTTCGGCTCCCTCCTCCTCCTTCTCCCCCGTACACTACCGCTGCTCCTCTCCTCTCTCCGGGAGGCGGTACGCTGCGGGCAGCGGTTGCCTGCAGCGCACAGTGGCATGTAATGAGTCAGTTTGACTCATTACATGCTTTGGGCCCCTGGACAGAGGCGGGCCCCAGTGCAACGCACTGGTTGCACTGGCGGTAGTTCCGCCTCTGGGTAGCGCTGTACATGCGGCACATGTGGAATGCTGCAAGTCTCACACTCTGAGCTCCTCTCTCTCCGATCTCCAGCTCAGACACACACTCTGACTCTAAGATGGAGGAGCGCAGCATGTTCTCGGCTCCGCCTCCCTGAGACACTCTGACACTAGAAAGATGAACACTAGGTGATGCGCCCATGCGATCCTATAGCACAGGAGACAGGTACAGAGCGTACCATTATCTAACAAGATCAACATTGTGAATGTTGACAGACACAACGTAGACACTCGATTTTTGACGATGCCAGGGTTAGGCTGCTGTTAAGGTTAGGGTTATGTTAATGGTTAGGGTTAGCTAACACCACTATGGGAAATGGCAAGGTCTACATGCCCAATGTCAACATTCTGGCAATGTCAACATTGTGAAAACAACAGTATCTATAGCACAGCTGGGTGCTTAAAATAAGAAATAAAAAATAAAGAAAACACACTCCCCTGGTTATTCCATTATGATAGGGAAATCCGTAATCTCCAGTTCAGTCCCCACTGGATGTTAATATGTATGAAAGACAAAAACATACAGACAGGATCTTCGTGTAATGCAATTTGGGTAATGCACATTAAATTTGCAGTATTCTGTGGAATACCCACATCCACTACTTTTATTTGTTAAGTGGTTATATGATGTTAAGGGGATGACCCCAATACAAAACACTCACAGAATGGGTGTCTTTAAAACCAGCATATCAACACTCTGTCCCAGGTGATATAACAACCTTCACCAAAGGATAGATCTTCACCAGAGAATTGATATTCGGGGATGCCCCCTTCATTAACCACTCACAAGTAATCAAGCATATCAGATGGGTCAGTGGCGGAAGTAGCGAGCGGTGGGCCCAGGTGCGACAAAATGCTTTGGGCCCCCGCCCCCCATCCCATCCAAGTCCACCCCCTCACCCCTGGAGAGGATCTGGTAAGGGGGACCTGCTCAGGGCCAGAGAAATGGATACCTAGCAACAGTGCCGTAACTAGACATTTTAGCACTGTGTGCAAGAAACGGCATCGGAGCCCCACCCCTGCATGCAAAACAGGGGCAGTGCGCGCCATAGGCGCGCGCAAAAATACATAGTGGCGTGGCTTCGTGGGGAAGGGGTGTGGCCACAAAATAATACCAATTCATAAAACGGTGCACAGTAGTCTCCATTATTCAAATTACGCCGCACAGTAGCACCACTACACCAGGTAGAAACCCTTTTGCACCTTACAGCAGACAGATTCCTCTTTTTACACATTATGGCAGACAGCGTCCCCCTTTTTACACATTACGGCAGACAGCGTCCCCCTTTTTACACATTACGGCAGACAGCGTCCCGTTTTTACACATAACGGCAGACAGCGTGCCCTTGTTACACATAGCGGTAGACAGCGTACACTTTTTACACATAACGGTAGACAGTGTACACTTTTTACACATAATGGCAGACAGCGTGCCCTTGTTAAACATAGCGGCAGACAGCGTACACTTTTTACACATAACGGCAGACAGCGTCCCCCTTTTTACACATTACGGCAGACAGCGTACACTTTTTACACATAACGGCAGACAGCGTCCCCTTTTTACACATAACGGCAGACAGCGTGCCCTTGTTACACATAGCGGCAGACAGCGTACACTTTTTACACATAACGGCAGAAAGCGTGCCCTTGTTAAACATAGCGGCAGACAGCGTACACTTTTTACACATAACGGCAGACAGCGTCACCCTTTTTACACATTACGGCAGACAGCGTGCACTTTTTACACATAACGGCAGACAGCGTCCCATTTTTACACATTACGGCAGACAGCGTGCCCTTGTTACACATTACGGCAGACAGCGTGCCCCTTTTTACACATTACGGCAGGCAGATTCCCCCTTTTTACACATAGCGGCAGGCAGATTCACCATTTTTACACATAGCGGCAGGCAGTCCCCCCTTTTTACACATTACGGCAGGCAGATTCCGCCTTTTTACACATAGCGGCAGGCAGATTCCCCATTTTTACACATAGCGGCAGGCAGTCCCCCCTTTTTACACATTGCGGCAGGCAGATTCCCCCTTTTTACACATTGCGGCAGGCAGTCCCCCGTTTTTACACATTGCGGCAGGCAGTCCCCCATTTTTACACATTGCGGCAGGCAGATTCCCCATTTTTACACATTGCGGCAGGCAGATTCCCCTTTTTTACACATAGCGGCAGGCAGTCCCCCATTTTTACACATTGCGGCAGGCAGTCCCCCATTTTTACACATAGCGGCAGGCAGTCCCAACAAAGAAAGAAAGAGACAGAAAGAAAGAGACAGAAAGAAAGAATTATACTTACCCTCTCCCGCGTCTCCGCTGGCTCAGGCTCCTCAGTGCAGCGTCAGACGATTCCCGGGCTGGAGAGAAGGAGGAGGGAGGTGGAGGAGGGAGCCGCAGCAGCGCTGTGTCATTGGTGGAGGCGCTGCTGCTGCTGCCCCTCTGCTTCACTATAGGCTGTTCTCGGAAGACAGCCTATAGTGAAGCAGAGGGGCAGCAGCAGCAGCGCCTCCACCAGTAGTAAAGCGCTGCTGCGGCTCCCTCCTTCGGCTCCCTCCTCCTCCTTCTCCCCCGTACACTACCGCTGCTCCTCTCCTCTCTCCGGGCGGCTGTGCGCTGCGGGCAGCGGTTGCCCGCAGCGCACAGTGGCATGTAATGAGTCAGTTTGACTCATTACATGCTTTGGGCCCTGGACAGAGGCGGGCCCCAGTGCAACGCACTGGTTGCACTGGCGGTAGTTCCGCCTCTGGGTAGCGCTGTACATGCGGCACATGTGGAATGCTGCAAGTCTCACACTCTGAGCTCCTCTCTCTCCGATCTCCAGCTCAGACACACACTCTGACTCTAAGATGGAGGAGCGCAGCATGTTCTCGGCTCCGCCTCCCTGAGACACTCTGACACTAGAAAGATGAACACTAGGTGATGCGCCCATGTGATCCTGTAGCACAGGAGACAGGTACAGAGCGTACCATTATCTAACAAGATCAACATTGTGAATGTTGACAGACACAACGTAGACACTCGAATTTTGACGATGCCAGGGTTAGGCTGCAGTTAAGGTTAGGGTTATGTTAATGGTTAGGGTTAGCTAACACCACTATGGGAAATGGCAAGGTCTACATGCCCAATGTCAACATTCTGGCAATGTCAACATTGTGAAAACAACAGTATCTATAGCACAGCTGGGTGCTTAAAATAAGAAATAAAAAATAAAGAAAACACACTCCCCTGGTTATTCCATTATGATAGGGAAATCCGTAATCTCCAGTTCAGTCCCCACTGGATGTTAATATGTATGAAAGACAAAAACATACAAACAGGATCTTCGTGTAATGCAATTTGGGTAATGCACATTAAATTTGTAGTATTCTGCTGAATACCCACATCCACTACTTTTATTTGTTAAGTGGTTATATGATGTTAAGGGGATGACCCCAATACAAAACACTCACAGAATGGGTGTCTTTAAAACCAGCATATCAACACTCTGTCCCAGGTGATATAACAACCTTCACCAAAGGATAGATCTTCACCAGAGAATTGATATTCGGGGATGCCCCCTTCATTAACCACTCACAAGTAATCAAGCATATCAGATGGGTCAGTGGCGGAACTAGCGAGCGGTGGGCCCAGGTGCGACAAAATGCTTTGGGGCCCCGCCCCCCATCCCATCCAAGTCCACCCCCTCACCCCTGGAGAGGATCTGGTAAGGGGGACCTGCTCAGGGCCAGAGAAATGGATACCTAGCAACAGTGCCGTAACTAGACATTTTAGCACTGTGTGCAAGAAACGGCATCGGAGCCCCACCCCTGCATGCAAAACAGGGGCAGTGCGCGCCGTAGGCGCGCGCAAAAATACATAGTGGCGTGGCTTCGTGGGGAAGGGGTGTGGCCACAAAATAATACCAATTCATAATACGGTGCACAGTAGTCTCCATTATTCAAATTACGCCGCACAGTAGCCCCACTACACCAGGTAGAGACCCTCTTGCACCTTACAGCAGACAGATTCCTCTTTTTACACATTACGGCAGACAGCATCCCCTTTTTACACATTACGGCAGACAGCGTCCCCCTTTTTACACATTACGGCAGACAGCGTGCACTTTTTACACATAACGGCAGACAGCGTCCCCTTTTTACACATAACGGCAGACAGCGTGCCCTTGTTACACGTAGCGGCAGACAGCGTACACTTTTTACACATAACGGCAGACAGCGTGCCCTTGTTAAACATAGCGGCAGACAGCGTACACTTTTTACACATAACGGCAGACAGCGTGCCCTTGTTAAACATAGCGGCAGACAGCGTACACTTTTTACACATAACGCAGACAGCGTCCCCCTTTTTACACATTACGGCAGACAGCGTCCCCTTTTTACACATTACGGCAGACAGCGTCCCCTTTTTACACATTACGGTAGACAGCGTGCCCTTGTTACACATTGCGGCAGACAGCGTCCCCCTTTTTACACATTACGGCAGGCAGATTCCCCCTTTTTACACATTGCGGCAGGCAGATTCCCCCTTTTTACACATTGCGGCAGGCAGATTCCCCATTTTTACACATAGCGGCAGGCAGATTCCCCATTTTTACACATAGCGGCAGGCAGATTCCCCCTTTTTACACATAGCGGCAGGCAGATTCCCCATTTTTACACATAGCGGCAGGCAGATTTCCCATTTTTACACATAGCGGCAGGCAGATTACCTATTTTTACACATAGCGGCAGGCAGATTCCCCATTTTTACACATTACGGCAGGCAGATTCCCCATTTTTACACATAGCGGCAGGCAGATTCCCCCTTTTTACACATAGCGGCAGGCAGATTCCCCATTTTTACACATAGCGGCAGACAGATTCCCCATTTTTACACAAAGCGGCAAGCAGTCCCAACAAAGACAGAAAGATTGACAGAAAGAAAGAAAGAAAGAAAGAAAGAAAGAAAGAAAGAAAGAAAGAAAGAAAGAAAGAAGAATTATACTTACCCTCTCCGCTGGCCAGAGCCGGCCCTAACCAATATGATGCCCTAGGCAAAATTTTGGCTGGAACCCCCTAGCACCACCGCTGGTTCCGCCTCTGACCTTGCACCTCTTTCCCAGCACCATCACCCCTCACCTATAGCAGTCCTTATTTTGGTGTTTGTACCCCCTATATTTTAAATAGGAACAGTTCGCACATTTGGCGCACAGCCCAAAAAGGGGTGTGTTTTTGCTGGCAAGGGGCATGGCCACACAATAGTAACCCCAATTCCATTTACGCCACACAGTACTGCAACTTTATTCACACTTGATCATGCGATAGCGTCCATAATTCATATTACATCCCACAGCAGTATCACTTTACCTTAAAAACGTTACTCCTCACAGTAGAGCCCCTTATTCACATTACATCACACTGAATTGCTCCTTATTCACATTACACCACACTCTATTGCTCTTTATTCACATTAGATGACACAGTAGTGCCCTTTCTATATGCAACGCCACATAGTAGAGCACCTTATACACATAATGCCACACATTAGTAATGCATTTATACATCTAATTCCACACTGTAATGCCCCTTAAACATATGAGACACCTTATTAATGTCCTTATAAACATAATTTGCCTTACACATTATGACAACCTTTATTAATGCCCTTTTACACATAATGTCCCTTACACATATGCCGCACATTTTAAATACCCTTATACACATAATGACACACATAGTGCCCCCTACACACTTACTGCACATTATTAGTGCCCCTATACACATAATGACACACATACAGTAGTACCCTGTTACACATATGCCACACATTATTAATGTCCTTATACACATAATAACACACATAGTTCCCCTTACACATACCGGTATGTTGCACATTATTAATGCATTTTTACATGACACACATAATGCTCCTTACACATATTCCGAACACTACTGCACAACCAACCCACTCACAAGCACACAGCACTCACACTGCCACTAACACTGTGCCCTCTGCCTCTGCTTGGATACAGATGTGTCCTCATAAATCTTGCCTCAATGCTAACGTCGGGCACACCTTTTTTTTAATGAAAATGCATCTTATTTGCATTGCTATGTGGCTAGGACGCACAAGCAACTACTGCTGATTAAAATGATATGCAGCATGGCTATATACTGTGTGAGACTGTGGCTGTATATGCATATGAAATGCTACACACAGAATATAGGCATGCCGCATTTAATTTTAATCAGCAGAAGCTGATGATGCCCCTAGGCATATCAAATGCCCTAGGCAATTGCCTAGTTTGCCTATGCCTATGGCCGGCTCTGCCGCTGGCTCAGGCTCCTCGGTGCAGCTTGACGATTCCCGGGCAGTAGAGAAGGAGGAGGAGGGAGGTGGAGGAGGGAGCCGCAGCAGCGCTGTGTTATTGGTGGAGGCGCTGCTGCTGCTACCCCTCTGCTTCACTATAGGCTGTTCTCGGAAGACAGCCTATAGTGAAGCAGAAGGGCAGCAGCAGCAGCGCCTCCACCAGTAACAAAGCGCTGCTGCGGCTGCCTCCTCCACCTCCCTCCTCCTCCTTCCCCTGTACCGCTGCTCCTCTCCTCTCCGGGCAGCTGTGCGCTGTGGGCAGCGGTTGCCCGCAGCACACAGCGGCATGTAATGAGTCAGTTTGACTCATTACATGCTTTGGGCCCCTGGACAGAGGCGGGCCCCAGTGCAACGCACTGGTTGCACTGGCGGTAGTTCCGCCTCTGAGATGGGTCTTCATAATGGTTTGTGGTTTATTTTATTCTTTTTTTTATTCCAAAGCAGCATACAATAAATAGTCATATAAAACAGGCGGGATGCATACCTCGATTAGAGTTAGCAGATGTAAATACAAACGCTGTCCCGTATGCCAAAGCTCCCTCCTCCTCCTCCTCCTCCTCCTCCTCAAAAGTCGAGTAGACTCCCCCACCTCCGCCTTTCCATCTGCCAGAAATCTTTCTCATCTTTCTCATTTAGAGGTCTATTTATTAACATTATTTTTACTAAAATAATGGGAAAAAGGGTGTTTTCACACCCTTTTCACATTATTTTAGTATCACCTGAATGTATTAGAGGGCATTTGGAGCAGTTTTCATGAAAAACTGCTCCAAACCTTTTAATTCACTTTTTTTTTTAGTAAGCCACATACTTATAATGGGAAATGCAATCTGACCAGATTTACAAAAAAAAAAATGTGAAAAAATACCGCAGTGTGCCCTGTGATAATCTTGCCAGCTCAGGCTGGCGAAATCACAGGGCAGAACGGTGATAGGGAGGCCCCTGGCAGAGAAAGCTGAGCGGGACCTGGCTTCAGTGATCAGCTCAGTGTGTCAGATGGGCACACAAGCTGATCACAGTGTAAAAAGAAAGAAAAAACCCCCCAAAAAAACCCCATACTCACCTGTCCAGGGGGGATGCGGTCAAGATGCCGCCGGCCGGAATCCCGGCGGTCGAAATACCGACGCCGGAATCCCGACCGCCACAATCCCGACATATTCTCCCTCCGTGGGTGTCCACGACACCCATAGAGGGAGAAAATAATAGTGTGCTGAGCATAGCGAGGCACCGTGCCCGCAAGGGGCTGCGTTCCGCTCGCCACCCCTGTCGGGATTGTGTGGTCGGGATTCCGGCGTCGGTGTTTCGACCGCCGGGATTCCGGCCGGCGGCATTTAGTACTGATCCCGTCCAGGGAGCCGGTGTCTTCTGCTCAGCTGAGCGCTGCCTGGTGCTGGGTCCCCCATTTGCTGTGCTGTGACCCCGATGCAGTAAAGTGATGCTGCAAAGCGGCAGCGCACTTTACAAAACCGGGGGTCACCGCAACACATAGGATCCAGCGCCCGGCAGTCCAGCAGAAGCAGCGCGGACCGGCTCCCTGGACAGGTGAGTATGTTATGGTGGCGGCGGTAGCGGCGATGTCGGCAGGGTCAGCGCATGCGCAGCAGGACATTGGGGTATTTTTTTAGGAAAAAATACCAAGATAATGCTGCAAAGAGGCATCGCAGGGACAGAGCTTGCACGCAAGCACTGTTCCTGCATGTGATAATTGATACTTTCCTGCGATGTAATCAGTTATCGCAGAGCGAGTTTGGGCGATTTTATCACATGACATCTGCATCCAAGATGCGGATGGTGATAAATAGGCCCCTTAATGTGCTTTACCCAAATTGTATTACATGAAGATCCTATCTGTATGTTTTTGTCTTTCATACATATTAACATCCACTGGGGATTGAACTGGAGATGACGAATTTTCCTATCATAATGGAATAACCAGGGGAGTGTGTTTTCTTCATTTTTTATTTATTTTAAGCACCTAGATGTACTATAGATACTGCGGTTTTCACAAATATTATAGCAATATACATATAGGCAATGTCAACATTGTATATGTAGACATTTCACATGACGACTTCCTATCCATGTCGCCAATTGGGCGCAAGGTTCTGGCCACAAAAACACTTGCGGACCTCGCGACCAATCTTGAATTACCATGGGTATGCGCTCTCCTAATACCGATAGTATCCAATAAAAAAAAATTGGTTGCCGGTGTTCCAGCCAGTGTAGGGGTATCAGTGACTCCCAGTCATCTCCCCTCTATCTTTTCACTGTGGAGGAGGATGCTGGGAGGGTAGGTGGCTGCTGGGAGATGTAGTTTCATTGCTGCTGCCTCCGGACACACATGGGCGGGTCACATACACACACACAGGGGTATCACACACACATCGGGGGTTACAAACCTGACAGGAGTCTCACATACACTTCAGTGTCATCATTCAGTTCATGTTGACATTCTGATACTGACATGCTGAATATCAACATTCTGAATGTCGAGTTTTTATCCCACACCTTCCAGGGTTGTGTAGCTACAGGCCACAGTGACGTGAATCAGTCCTGGTGGACTGGTAAATAAGTACTGCTTAGCTGGTCTGTGTCAGTAAGCGTAATAAACAGATGGTGCGACACTGCTGAGTCTAGTACAGAGACGTCACAGAATAATCACCAGAATACTGACCCATTGGTGGTTTCTGCTACGAAACAGAAAGGTACATGGTCTCCAAGTTCATTTTCTCCCGGTGTCCATTCTACCGTCATACTCCTTGTGTTGGATCGAGATATGACGGTTAGTGATTTGGTTATGCCAGAAGGACCACTCACTTTGAAATCTGTTATGCTAAAAATGACATTAAAAAATAGATGAAAAAAAAACAACCCAATAATAGTGAAATTACACACCAAACTGCTATTCCGAAATGGGTGTGTATTCATAGATATACTGTATATTTATAAGGGTTAAGATCAATATACCAGCGCTTGGGATGCCGGCAGTCAGAATACCGACTGTGGCATCCTGATGGTGAGAATTCCGACAGGGGCAAGGTAGGTATACTTACTTTCCCCTAATGCCTCCCTAACCCTCCCTTCTTACAGCCTACACCTAACCCACTCCATCCAGCTGCCTAACCCTAACCCTCCCCAGTGGTGCCTAAACCTAACCCCCCATTCTGCAGCCTAAACCTAACCCTCCTTCCCCCTCAGTCTAACCCTCCCTGCGTGTGCCTAAACCTAGCCCCCCATCCTGCAGCCTAAACCTAACCCTCCCTCCCCCTCAGTCTAACCCTAACCCTCCCCGGTGGTGCCTAAACCTAACCCCCCTCCCGCAGCCTAAACCTAACCCTCCTTCCCCCTCAGTCTAACCCTCCCCGCGGGTGCTTAAACCTAAACCCCCCTTCCCAAAGCCTAAACCTAACCCTCCCTCCCCCTCAGTCTAACCCTAACCCTCCTTGGTGGGGCCTAAACCTAACCCCCCCTTCCTGCAGTCTAAACCAAACCCTCCCTCCCCCTCAGTCTAACCCTAACCCTCCTTGGTGGTGCCTAAACCTAACCCCCCCCTTCCTGCAGTCTCAACCAAACCCTCCCTTCCCCGCAGTCTAACCCTAAACCCTCCTCAGTGGTGCCTAAACCTAAACTCCCTTCCCATAGCCTAAACCTAACCCTCCCTCCCCCTCAATCTAACCCTAACCCTCCCCGCGGGTGCCTCTACCCCCCCCCCTCCCCGCAGCCTAAATCTAACCCCCTTTCCAAAGAGCCCAACCCTCCACCCGTAGCCTAAACCTAACTTCCCGCCCCCCGCAGCTTAACTCTCCAGAGGCCCGGCAAGTACTCATTTGAGATTATGGCTGTTGGGATTCCAGTGCCAGGATTATAATCCCAGTCGGGATGCCGGCGCCGGCATTCCGAGCATTGGGATTTCGAATGCCGGGATCCTTCCCAGATCCATATATAGACAGTCAATACATTGACACCTGATTGTGACAGTAGTTCAACAAGTAAATGGTCAACATGGACTTAGGTCGACAGGGTCAAAATGCTGACATGCAAATGGCCAACACAGAAAAGGTTAACACATTGTTTTTTGTTATTCTAACCCTAGTCATAGCTCTTCCCCTAGTGCCTATCCCTAACCCTCCCTTTGGTGCCTAACCCTAACTGTCCCCAGCTGCAACCTAACCCTAACTCTCTGCCAAGTGCCTAATACTAATAATCATGAAAAGCCACATGTCAACCTATTTTTTGTGTCAACAATTTGCATACTGGCCTTTTGACCATGTCAACCTTAGTCCATGTTGGCCATTTAACGGTCAACCTTTTGTCTATTTACTGTCAGTCTTCCATCCGGAAACCTTACATTGGACCCCATCAAGCCTCCCTAGCAATGCCATCAGGTGACATCTCTCCAGGTTTATCAGGAAACGTTTAAAAGCAAACAGCAGGCATTAGGCATCCCTCCAGATCTGAATGAAGACATGAATGATGTACCTTTCATACGTTGCATGTGCTGACAGGTGGAGCTGGAATACACTTTCAACATTGGTCAACAGTCTTTCCCCTTGATTTGGAGTGGGTGGGAGGAATCTTGGTCTGTAGTCTCCAAATATGCAGGAGGGAACTGGGTTGTTAACTTCAGAAAATAAAACAGAAGCATGTTAACCATTTGGCATACACCAGAGAGCTGCATTCATTTTTGCATTCACTAAATGATAAACAAAAACATTTCAAAAACATAATTGAGTTAATATAATACAGTATACAGATTGCAGAGAGAAGCACCATTGAAAACTTGTACAAATATTCAGAGTACAGTTCCTTGTAATTGCCAGCAGGTGTCACTGGGCCTAATTCAGACCTGATCACAGCAGAAAATTTGTTAGTTAATGGGCAAAACCACGTGCACTACAGGTAGGGCAGATATAACATGTGCAGAGAGAGTTAGATTTGGGTGGGTTATTGTTTAGAACTGGTGATATTGCCCATACCAACAAATCATATTCTATCTATTATCTTCTAGAAGCAGCTAGATACATGTTAGTAGAATCTGATTGGTTGCTATATGTAACATCATCTAAAAAGCTCCCACCTTAGTAGATTAACCCCATAGAATGTGACAACAGACAAGAACCACCTGGCCCATCAGGACCATGTACATGCACACACTTACGCACTAGGGTTAATTTTTGTTGTGAGCCAATTAACCTACCAGTATATTTTTGGATTGTGGGAAGAAACCGGAATATCTGGACAAAATCCATGCAAATACGGGGAGGATATACAAACGTCACACGGTTAAGGCCATGGTGGGAACTGAACTCATGACCACAGAGCCGGCCTTATGCATAGGCAAACTAGGCAAATGCCTAGGGCATTTGGTATGCTTAGGGGCACCAGCAGCTTCTGCTGATTAAAATTATATGTGGCATGCCTATATTCTGTGTGTGACTCCGGCTGTATCTGCATACGAATGCTACGTTGCAGTGTATTCCTGGAAATCACTGTAATGTAACATTTCATATGCAGATACAGCCGCAGTCGAACACAGAATATAGGATGCTGCATATCATTTTAATCAGCAGAAGCTGCTTGTGCACCCTAGCCACATAGTAATGCAAATAAGAAGCATTTTCAAAAAAAAGGCGCCCGACGTTAGCAGAGCTGCCAGCTGACTCATGCCAGGCATCTCCTGCAGAACTAGTGGCAGTGCTAGGGGGCACCAGCCAAAACCTTGCCTAGGGCATCATATTGGTTAGGGCCGGCTCTGCATGACCATCTCTTGGGGTGGAAGGTGGCAGATACTGGATTTATGGGTAAGAGGAGAGAAATAATGGCATCTCAATGAATAATCAGTACTGCGAACACTTACTAACAACATTATAGTTCTACTAGTTAAAAGCCTATCAAAAGGACAGACACCAGGGCTGTATAGTAGGAGGGGGGGGGGGGGGGGGTCACCGCTACTCACTCAGGAGCTGCCAGATTTCTGGAAGTCCTGCTGCTGAGAGCCAGGGCTCTGTCATGTAGGGTATGTGTGAGTGTGTGTGTATATAGAGTTAGCATTTTATAAATATAACTATAGATGCTGTATATCTGTAATGGGCAGGCTGTAATGATGCTACACTATATACACCAGTATTGGCACGTGTAAGCTCACCAGTCCTTGCACAGCTCCTGCCAGTCTGGAGGTAGACACCAGTAGCCACCAGCAGCTGGCCGGAGGGTCAGTGCATGGCCTTTGCGGGGGTGTGGGAGGGGTGAGCACAGGACCCCGCCCCTCCACCAGTGTGCAGTATATATAAAGCAGCTGAGCCAGGTATCTGCCTCCTCACCTGCATCATCTGCAGCCCCAGCACTGACCCCTCCTCCTCCCGGTCACCGCACTGCTCATCCAACACAGGGTCTCACCTCTTCCTGCCAGACCGATTCACCTTCTCACCCCTCCGGTAAGTGGCCACACATGTCTCTGATGCCTCCACTTTGAACGCTGTGAGACCATCTGGTAGTTCCTGCATCCTTTTCCTGGTTACTGCTGCTACTTGTTTGAGTCCTGGGCTGGCAAGTAACCTGGATTTGCAGCATGGTATATGGAGGATGGGGTGCAGAGTATGCTGTAAATGGTGGAAGCGGTATATGGAGGAGAGGGTGCCCTGTATATAGGGGGCACTCTATGGAGGGGTATGGGGGTGCAGTGTGTATATAGGGGGTGTATATGTTGATGGGGGCATAATATGGAAGAGGATGGGGGTGCAATGTATATAGGGGTGGGGCAGTATATGGTGGGGCGTGCAATGTACATAGGGAGTGTGTGTGTAACCGTATTTTGAACAGAGCCACGTCCGGCGACCTCCAGTGGCTGGCGGCGGCACCACAGAGGTGCCACTGTATAGGTCATTAGTACGGCCTCATCTAGAATACTGTATTCAGTTCTGGAGGCCATATCTTCAAAAGGATATTAATACATTAGAAACTGTACAAAGGAGGGCAACTAAAATGGTGCATGGCCTACATCACAAAACATACCCAGAAAGACTAAGAAATCTCAATATGTATAGTTTGGAGCAGAGAAGGGAAAGGGGGGACATGATAGAAACTTTCAAATATATGAAGGGTTTTAACAAAGTCCAGGAGGGAAACATTCTCCGAATGAAGAGAAGCAATAGGACACGAGGACATGCACTGAGACTGGAGGGGGGGAGGTTCAGGGGAAATTTGCGGAAAAATTATTTCACAGAAAGGGTAGTGGACAAGTGGAATAGCCTCCCATCAGAGGTGGTAGAGGCTAAGACAGTAGAGCAATTTAAACATGCATGGGATAGACATAAGGATATCCTTACAAAGAAATAAGGATCAAATAAGGTTAGTGATAAAAAATAATATAAAAAAAAAAAATAAGGGGCAGACTAGATGGGCCAAGTGGTTCTTATCTGCCGACAAATTCTATGTTTCTATGACTATATTGAAAAAATCTGCATCTCTCTCCACTGTCCCTATCTTCCCCTACCACTCCACTCTCTCCCAAGTCCCTATCTACACCAACTCCCCTCTCTCCTCAGTCCCTAACTGACCCAACACTCAACCTAGCAGCAATGGAGTGGTGGACGGACACCGGCTGTGGTGGGCGGGAGGAGCTTGTGCACTTGTGTTGTTTGGTGAAGGGATAAAGGTGAGTGTATTGAGTGCCGCCACTATCTATCTTTCTATCTATCTATCTATCTATCTATCTATCTATCTATCTATCTATCTATCTATCTATCTATCTATCTATCTATCTATCTATCTATAAGGTGATTCTATTTTTACAAATAAAGGCTTCCGTATCCCTAAAAGGTCCTTTGCTAGTGTTTTAGGGAGCGCCGAGTTTTGTAGTTGGTTGAAACACCAGTTGACCATTAGTGTTAACTGTTCTTAATTTGTTTTTTTAAAGCTGATGAAAGGATTGACAAGTATTTCAAGAATAAGAACAAAAATAGCAACCTGAGTTCAGCCAAAGTACAATTTCAGATTAAAATAATTAGCAAATCACTTATTATGAGATGTGCAGCGGGCATTTTTCGGGTTTTGCGTTTTGGTTTTGGATTCGGTTCCGTGGTTGTGTTTTGGATTCGGACGCGTTTTGGCAAAACCTCCCTTAAGAATTTTTGGCGGATTTGGGTGTGTTTTGGATTCGGGTGTTTTTTTTTTTAAAAGACCCCAAAAACAGCTTCAATCATAGAATTTGGGGGTAATTTTGATCCTATAGTATTATTAACCTCACTAACCATAATTTCCACTCATTTCCAGTCTATTCTGAACACCTCACACCTCACAATATTATTTTTAGTCCTAAAATTTGCACCGTGGTCACTGGATAACTAAGCTAAGCGACCCAAGTGGGCGGAACAAACACCTGGCCCATCTAGGAGTGGTACTGCAGTGTCAGACAGGATGGCACTTAAAAAAATAGTCCCCAAACAGCACATGATGCAAAGATAAATAAAAAAAGAGGTGCAAGATGGAATTGTCCTTGGGCCCTCCCACCAACCCTTATGTTGTATAAACAGGACATGCACACTTTAACAAACCTATCATTTCAGCGACAGGGTCTGCCACATGACTGTGGTTGAAATGATTGGTTGGTTTGGGCCCCCACCAAAAAAGAAGCAATCAATCTCTCCTTGCACAAACTGGCTCTACAGAGACAAGATGTCCATCTCCTCCTCATCGTCCGATTCCTCACCCCTTTCACTGTGTACATACCCCTCCTCACAGAGTATTAATTCGTCCCCACTGGAATCCACCACCACAGGTCCCTGTGTACTTTCTGGAGGCAATTGCTGGTAAATGTCTCCACGGAGGAATTGATTATAATTCATTTTGATGAACATCATCTTCTCCACATTTTCTGGAAGTAACCTCCTACGCCGATCGCTGACAAGGTTACCGGCTGCACTAAACACTCTTTCGGAGTACACACTGGAGGGGTGTGTGTGGGGGGGGGGGGGGGGGGGCAACTTAGGTAAAATAAAGCCAGTTTGTGCAAGGGCCTCCAAATTGCCTCTTTTTCCTGCCAGTATACGTACGGACTGTCTGACATGCCTACGTGGATGCTGTCACTCATATAATCCTCCACCATTCTTTCAATAGTGACAGAATCATATGCAGTGACAGTAGACGACATGTCAGAAATCGTTGGCAGGTCCTTCAGTCCGGACAAGATGTCAGTTTTCGCTCCTGACTGCCCTGCATCACCGCCAGCGGGTGGTTTTGGAAATGTTATCCTTTTCCTGGCAGCTCCAGTGGCGGTAGAAAATGAAGGAGGAGCTGTTGGCAGGTCACGTTCCGCTTGACTTGACAAGTGTCTCACCAGCAGGTCTTTGAACATCTGCAGACTTGTGTCTGCCGGAAAGAGAGATACAACATAGGCTTTAAACCTAGGATCGAGCACGGTGGCAAAAATGTAGTGCTCTGATTTCAACAGATTGACCACCCATGAATCCTGGTTAAGCGAATTAAGGGCTCCATCCACAAGTCCCACATGCCTAGCGGAATCGCTCCGTTTTAGCTCCTCCTTCAATCTCTCCAGCTGCTTCTGCAAAAGCCTGATGAGGGGAATGACCTGACTTAGGCTGTCAGTGTCTGAACTGACTTCACGTGTGGCAAGTTCAAAGGGTTGGAGAACCTTGCACAACGTTGAAATCATTCTCAACTGCGCTTGAGTCAGATGCATTCCCCCTTCTTTGCCTATATCGTAGGCAGATGTGTAGGCTTGAATGGCCTTTTGCTGCTCCTCCATCCTCTGAAGCATATAGAGGGTTGAATTCCCCCTCGTTACCACCTCTTGCTTCAGCTGATGGCAGGGCATGTTCAGGAGTGTTTGCTGGTGCTCCAGTCTTCGGCACGCGGTAGCTGAATGCCGAAAGTGGCCCGCAATTCTTCGGGCCACCGACAGCATCTCCTGCACGCCCCTGTCATTTTAAAAAAAATTCTGCACCACCAAAATCAATGTATGTGCAAAACATGGGACGTGCTGGAATTTGCCCACATGTAATGCACGCACAATATTGGTTGCGTTTGTCCGATATCACAAATCCCCAGGAGAGTCCAATTGGGGTAAGCCAATCTGCGATGATGTTCCTCAGTTTCCGTAAGAGGTTGTCAGCTGTGTGCCTCTTATGGAAAGCGGTGATACAAAGCGTAGCCTGCGTAGGAACGAGTTGGCGTTTGCGAGATGCTGCTACTGGTGCCGCCGCTGCTGTTCTTGCTGCGGGAGGCAATACATCTACCCAGTGGGCTGTCACAGTCATATAGTCCTTAGTCTGCTCTGCTCCACTTGTCCACATGTCCGTGGTTAAGTGGACAGTGGGTACAACTGCATTTTTTAGGACACTGGTGACTCTTTTTCTGACGTCTGTGTACAGTCTCGGTATCGCCTGCCTAGAGAAGTGGAACCTAGATGGTATTTGGTACCGGGGACACACTACCTCAAGCAATTCTCTAAGTCCTTGTGAACTAAAGGCGGATACCGGATGCATGTCTAACACCAACATAGTTGTCAAGGCCTGAGTTATCAGCTTTGCAACAGGATGACTGCTGTGATATTTCATCTTCCTCGCAAAGGACTGTTGGACAGTCAATTGCTTACTGGAAGTAGTACAAGTGGTCTTCCGACTTCCCCTCTGGGATAACGATCGACTCCCAGCAGCAACAACAGCAGCGCCAGCAGCAACAGCAGCAGTAGGCGTTCCACTCAAGGATCCATCGGAGGAATCCCAGTTAGGAGAGGACTCATCAGACTTGCCAGTGACATGACCTGCAGGATTATTGGCGTTCCTGTCTAAGGAGGAAATTGACACTGAGGGAGTTGGTGGGGTGGTTTGCAGGAGCTTGGGTACAAGAGGAAGAAGGTATTTAGTGGTCAGTGGACTGCTTCTGCTGTCACCCAAAGTTTTTGAACTTGTCAATGACTTCTGATGAATGTGCTCAAGGTGACGTATAAGGGAGGATGTTCCTAGGTGGTTAACGTCCTTACCCCTACTTATTACAGCTTGACAAAGGCAACACACGGCTTGACACCAGTTGTCCGCATTTCTGTTGAAATAATTCCACACCGAAGAGGTGATTTTTTTTGTATTTTAACCAGGCATGTCAATGGCCTTATTCATCCCACGGACAACAGGTGTCTCCCCGGGTGCCTGACTTAAACAAACCACCTCTCCATCAGAACCCTCCTTGTCAATTTCCTCCTCAGCGCCAGCAACACCCATATCCTCATGCTGGTGTACTTCAACAGTGACATCTTCAATTTGACTATCAGGAACTGGACTGTGGGTGCTCCTTCCAGCACTTGCAGGGGGCATGCAAATGGTGGAAGGAGCCACCTCTTCCCGTCCAGTGTTGGGAAAGTCAGGCATCGCAACCAACACAATTGGACTCTCCTTGTGGATTTGTGATTTAGAAGAACGCACAGTTCTTTGCTGTGCTTTTGCCAGCTTAACTCTTTTCATTTTTCTAGCGGGAGGATGAGTGCTTCCATCCTCATGTGAAGCTGAACCACTAGCCATGAACATAGGCCAGGGTCTCAGCCGTTCCTTGCCACTCCGTGTCGTAAATGGCATATTGGCAAGTTTACGCTTCTCCTCAGACGCTTTTAATTTAGATTTTTGGGTCATTTTTACTGAACTTTTGTTTTTTGGATTTTACATGCTCTCTACTATGACATTGGGCATAGGCCTTGGCAGACGATGTTGATGGCATTTCATCGTCTCTGCCATGACTAGTGGCAGCAGCTTCAGCACTAGGTGTAAGTGTATCTTGATCTTTCCCTATTCTACCCTCCACATTTTTGTTCTCCATTTTTTAATGTGTGGAATTATATGCCAGTAATATATCTGGAATTAGATGGCAGTAAAGTCTGGAATTAGATACCACTAGATAGATACCAGTTACCACTGTGACTGGAATGATGATGAACTATGCACAGTGACAGGACACTACCACAGCACCCTAGAGCAGCAAGATGCAGCACAAGACACTGGACTTTTAGTCACCACAATGCAGCACTGATACTGAGCACAGATATTGAGCACTGTTCAGGATACTGGAACTGACACGGAGCAGCTAGATACAGCAATGGACTACTGTACTGTACTACTATATACTGGTCACCACAATGCAGCACTGATTCTAAGCACATATATTGAGCACTGTTCAGGATACTAGAACTGACACGGAGCAGCTAGATATAGCAATGGACTACTGTACTGTACTACTATATACTGGTCACCACAATGCAGCACTGATACTGAGCACAGATATTGAGCACTGTTCAGGATACTAGAACTGACACGGAGCAGCTAGATACAGCAATGGATTACGAGTAAGGCGGGAAGAACCGAGGCTGCCTCGGACCCGTGTAAACCATGTGAAGTACTGTACTACTATATACTGGTCACCACAATGCAGCACTGATACTGAGCACAGATATTGAGCACTGTTCAGGATACTAGAACTGACACGGAGCAGCGAGAACAGCACTGGACTACTGTACTGTAGTATTATATACTGGTCACCACAATGCAGCACTGATACTGAGCACAGATATTGAGTACTGTTCAGGATACTAGAACTGACATGGAGCAGCTAGATACAGCAATGGACTACTGTTCTGTACTACTATATACTGGTCACCACAATGCAGCACTGATACTGAGCACAGATGTTGAGCACTGTTCAGGATACTAGAACTGACACGGAGCAGCGAGAACAGCACTGGACTACTGTACTGTAGTATTATATACTGGTCACCACAATGCAGCACTGATACTGAGCACAGATATTGAGCACTGTTCAGGATACTAGAACTGACATGGAGCAGCTAGATACAGCAATGCTCTACTGTTCTGTACTACTATATACTGGTCACCACAATGCAGGACTGATACTGAGCACAGATATTGAGCACTGTTCAGGATACTAGAACTGACACGGAGCAGCAAGATACAGCAATGGACTACTATACTGTCTGTACTACTATATACTGGTCACCACAATGCAGCACTAATACTGAGCACAGATATTGAGCTGATATTTAGCTGATATTGGGATATTCAGGCAGAGAACGTAGCCACGTCCTCTCCGTTCAATCTACAATGCACAAGTGAAAATGATGGCGACGCGCGGCTCTTTATATGGAATCCGAATCTCGCGAGAATCCGACAGCGGGATGATGATGTTTTGCCTCGTTCGAGTTTTGCGAGTAAGGCGTGGAGAACTGAGGCTATCTCGGACCCGTTTAGACCATGTGAAGTTCGGGGGAGTTCGGATCTCGACGAACCGAACCCGCTCATCTCTACTTATTATTCATTAATATCAGTTTTAAGCTAAAACTCGCATATAAGCAGTTAAAATATTCTTACACACATATACAAAACTTATCATTTAGCCCACTTGAGACTGCTACTACAGTCTCAAGTGGACTAAATGAGCTGTTAAGGGACTCACGCGCCTTAAGGGCGAAATCTAGAGTTATATATGTGTGTGTATGCACAAGAAAAACAATACTAAAGAAGTGTTTACAAAAACAAAAAATAGAATGATGGAAATGAAATGGGTCTTGATGAAAACTTATCTTAGTTAAAGTAAAGGCTCAGCAGCCCAGCCTTAAATCTAAACAGTGGCTCCTACTTACGTTAGATAGGGGGGCTGCCACTAACCCCGTGACCATAGAGGTGAGTACAGCAGGGACGTGCAGTCAGGGGAGGCAGTGCCTCCCCTGTCATTAATGATTCAAATAATACAAAGAAGATACTTATGACACATATTCTGTATTATATTTTCTTTATATCCTAATAATTTGAATACAATAAATTAGTTTGGGAGGCACTGACAGCAGTGGGCTGTAAAAAGTCCATAAAATAAAGTGGAGAATGCGGCACCTATACAAGTGCCTTGTTGACAGGGACGTGCTTTCAGCACACCTTAAAGCACGCCCCTTTCAGCAAAGCAGATGTGATGGACAGGAGAATCCAGTGCTGGATCTGCTGTCCGATCACCCCTACGCAGCGGGGGGAAGCAGCAACGGGACCCGGCGCATTTCAGGGTCACACACCAGGATCACATTACAGTGATTTCCATCATCTACCCTCTCCTCTTCATTCCCCTGACTCGCCTGGTGGTGGGGGAAGCCTGATAATAACAGCCGCAGCCTGGTGATCTCCATCCATTACCACGCCGCAGCTGACACCAGGAAGGGGGCAGAGCCAAGTGCAGCTAATCCGGCAGAAAAAACAGAGCTAGGAGTGCATGCGGCGGTGGCCGGACTGCATCTGGCTTCACTGACACTGAGCTGGTTGGCAGATTTTACCTGTAGGGACTGAAAGACATAAATAAAATCTGCCACTGATTATTTAACTGAGATAACTTTTCATGAAGTCCCATTTGATAGCCTGTATTCTATATATACTGTATGTATATACACACACACACACACACACACACACACACACACACACACACACACACACACACACACACACACACACACACACACACACTGATAAGGGCCTGATTTTGAGTTGGGAGTAAAGTAAAATAAAGAAATTTTAGCTGCTTTTTTTGTATGCAGGGTAAATAGCGGCTGCTTTTGCAAATAGCCTACAAATACTGGACAGCTGTATTTCAACTATTTTTACACTGCAATTTTGAGGTAAGTTTGAACACATCTAAGGAGGAGTTCAATTAGATGCAATCATTTTACATGGAAGGAAAAGGATGGTAGTCTTGCGCTTTAACCCCCTTTTTAACAGCCACTTTTTCTTGCCCTGTAAATTACCCTGCTAACGCACGCTAACTTATAGTATCTGGGATAAGTTCCCAGACCTATCGGTTAACACATTTGTGGCACCCGCGATCAGGCGATTTAATGCAGATTTCTTTTTGAGCCTGCAGACTGCCATTGGCTCTAAGTCTTCGGTAAATTACCACATCTATTTAAATTCCTCCCTAAATCTCTGCACATTTTAAAACTGCCCTCTCTCCTACAGTGCAACATGGATTTACCAAGGTGCAAAGTTACTTGCGCTTTATCGCATTGTTCCAAAAGCAGAATTAGGCCCTATATGACAAAATTGTTAAAAAAAAAAAAAAGACCATTGCAGTAAACTTAGACATTAAAAACAAATACAGAAAAAAAGTAAAACAATCTATAGATCTGGTGGATATACTACACTCACCTTCCACTATAAACTGCAGAGAGATCTTACTCAGGGAATCTGTAGTAATTGATGGAAAAGAAGTTGGGTAAAGATTCATTTCCGTTGTTTTATAAGGAAACGTTACAGCCTCTGTGATAATCCGTTCAGTTGATACTTTAACAAGCTCTGCTGTGGTAATGTTTACAACATGTAGAGTAGTGGCAGGCACTGTAGCAGTCTTTCTGCCATATTCTGTAGAAGTACTTCTGTCATTCTTCGTCACATGTAGAGTAGTGGCAGGCACTGTAGCAGTTTTTCTGCCATATTCTGTAGAAGTACTTCTGTCATTCTTCGTCACATGTAGAGTAGTGGCAGGCACTGTAGCAGTTTTTCTGTCGGATTCTGAAGAAGTACTTTTTTCATCCTGTGTCACATGTAGAGTAGTTATAGGCTCTGCAGCAGTTGGTCTGCGGGATTCTGTAGAAGTACCTCTTTCATCCTGCGTCACATGTAGAGTAGTGGTAAGCTCTGCAGTAGTCGGCCTGCGGGATTCTGTAGAAGTAACTCTTTCATCCTGTGTCACATGTAGAGTAGTGGTAGGCTCTGCAGAAGTTGGTCTGTGGGATTCTGTAGAAGTACCTCTTTCATCCTGCGTCACATGTAGAGTAGTGGTAGGCTTTGCAGCAGTCGGTCTGCGGGATTCTGTAGAAGTACCTCTTTCATCCTGCGTCACATGTAGAGTAGTGGTAGGCTCTGCAGTAGTCGGTCTGCGGGATTCTGTTGAAGTACCTCTTTCATCCTGTGTCACATGTAGAGTAGTGGTAGGCTCTGCAGAAGTTGGTCTGTGGGATTCTGTAGAAGTACCTCTTTCATCCTGCGTCACATGTAGAGTAGTGGTAGGCTTTGCAGCAGTCGGTCTGCGGGATTCTGTAGAAGTACCTCTTTCATCCTGCGTCACATGTAGAGTAGTGGTAGGCTCTGCAGTAGTCGGTCTGCGGGATTCTGTTGAAGTACCTCTTTCATCCTGTGTCACATGTAGAGTAGTCATAGGCTCTGCAGCAGTTGGTCTGCGGGATTCTGTAGAAGTACCTCTTTCATCCTGCGTCACATGTAGAGTAGTGGTAGGCTCTGCAGTAGTCAGTCTGCGGGATTCTGTAGAAGTACCTCTTTCATCCTGTGTCACATGTAGAGTAGTGGTAGGCTCTGTAGAAGTCGGTCTGCGGGATTCTGTAGAAGTACCTCTTTCATCTTGCGTCACATGTAGAGTGGTGGTAAGCTCTGCAGAAGTTGGTCTGTGGGATTCTGTAGAAGTACCTCTTTCATCCTGTGTCACATGTAGAGTAGTGGTAGGCTCTGTAGAAGTCGGTCTGCGGGATTCTGTAGAAGTACCTCTTTCATCTTGCGTCACATGTAGAGTGGTGGTAAGCTCTGCAGAAGTTGGTCTGCGGGAATCTGTAGAAGTACCTCTTTCATCCTGTGTCACATGTAGAGTAGTGGTAGGCTCTGTAGAAGTTGGTCTGTGGGATTCTGTAGAAGTACCTCTTTTATCCTGTGTCACATGTAGAGTAGTGGTAGGCTCTGCAGAAGTTGGTCTGTGGGATTCTGTAGAAGTACCTCTTTCATCCTGTGTCACATGTAGAGTAGTGGTAGGCTCTGTAGAAGTCGGTCTGCGGGATTCTGTAGAAGTACCTCTTTCATCTTGCGTCACATGTAGAGTGGTGGTAAGCTCTGCAGAAGTCGGTCTGCGGGATTCTGTAGAAGTACCTCTTTCATCCTGTGTCACATGTAGAGTAGTGGTAGGCTCTAGAGTAGTCTCTCTGTGGGAATCTGTTGGAGTGTCTCTTTCATCCTGTAGAGTAGTGTCAGTCTCTGGAACAGTCTCACTGGCACTTTCTGTAGCAGTATCTGTGAAAGATTCCGTCACATAGATGTCTGCATTAGTCATCGCTATGGTTTGGTCGTTCCATGTAGTATAAGGAATTTTAGTAATGTCATCCAATCCTTCCATGACAGTTTGCTGATCAGACACCCACGTGTCGGATGTGGTCCCATACCAGTAATACTTTTGATATTTCTTTGGTACCTCGCGGATTTTACGGTTATGTGTTCGATATTTGTGTCTCATTGTTCCATCATTGTAAGTAAGTCGAATGTCTTTGCTTGGAAAGTCTTCCAAAACCAACTCCAGCACATAGGAGCCAATGGTCATCCATGATGAAACAGCGAGAGTACAGCGGTTCTAGAATGGGGATTATATACAGACTGTTACCAATTTACCAGGGTCTACCATGAAAATACAATTTCATCGACAAATTGAATTTCATTTGTATTTTATTTTATTAGAGAGAATTTATGATTTTTATATGAAGTATTTAATGATGATATTTCTGGTTTATAGTTGTGTTTTATACCCTTGGTGTTACTGATTATGTAAAATAGGTTGCATCGGAGACACAGCTCTCTCCATTTACAGATTTAACAAAGTCGGGAATACCTAAATATGTGATTTTTCCATCGACTAGCAAATCACTGTGTGTAATGGAGTGCAAATAACTGGAAAAATCATCAAAAATCCGACATTTTAAATCGTATCACCGCAAGTTGCTGCCCCAATTTTAGAGTTCAAGGTTCAAGTCGCTGGATGTAATAGGGTATGAGGATCAAAGTTGTCAAAAAGACACCAGAAGGAAAAAAAAGCAAAACTGAAGCTGCACTTACATATGTCGGGCTGGCACATTGATGGAAAAAAAAACAATTAAAAAAAGCATGTTCCGCTCTTACACGCACTAGATATCACCAGTACTAGTGATCTTAGTCTAGGCTGGAAGCAGCACCATTGATGAACAAAGGACGCGGAGTCCTCCAAAACAGCGGCTATTTTACCAGCTCTAGACTTTGACAGCATTGGGTATGGGTGACCGGCGTTTGGGATACCGGCGATCACCATACTGAATCTGGGATCCCGGGGTTTAGAATGCTGGCGGGGGCGAGTGCAACGTAGCCCCTTGTGAGCTCGGCAGCGAGCAGAGGTTCTATTCCCACTCTATGAGTGTCGTGGACACCCACGAGTGGGAATAATCCTTGTTAGTCGGCATGCCAACTGTCAGGATTTTAAGTGGGCGCGATACAGGCGTCGGTATAACTACATCCCCTTTAAAAGGCTGGCTGCTGTCATCATACAAAAAGGCCACACAACGTGGGGTTCCCCTGCCATGTCTTTACATATTATAGAGGACCTCTATTAGAGGTTAATAATGCAATTTGGGCTATCTAGTCTATATGAAGGGGGTTACTCAGGTTTGTTAACAAAGCAAAACAGTAAGCAATTAGGCAAAACCATGGCCTTCATTCCGAGTTGAACGCTCGCTAGCTGCTTTTAGCAGCAGTGCAAACACTAAGCCGCCACCCTCTGGGAGTGTATCTTAGCTTAGCAGAAGTGCAAACGAAAGGTTAGCAGTTCTGCTATTAAATATTTTCATGCAGTTTCAGAGTATCTCGAAACTTACTCCTACCTTATGATCACTGCAGACAGTTCAGTTCCTGTTTTGACGTCACAAACACGCCCTGCGTTCGGCCAGTCACTCCCCCATTTCTATAGGCATGCCTGCGTTTTCTGCTGACACGCCTGCGTTTTGTAGCACACTCCCGGAAAACGGTCAGTTACCACCCAGAAACGCCCCTTTCCTGTCAATCAGTCACCGATCACTCGAGCGATATAAAACAGTCGTTCGGCCATGTGTAAAACTGCAAAGTTGCGTGTGAAAGTACTTTGCGCATGCGCACTGCGGCCCATACGCATGCGCAGAACAGCCAATTTTAGCCTGATCGCTACGCTGCGAAAATCGGCAACGAACGATCAACTCGGAATGAGGGCCTATGTTGCTCTGGAGGTGGGGTAGATGTAACGTGCAGAGAAAGTTAGATTTGGGTGGGTGATATTGTTTCTGTGCATGGCAAACACTGGCTGCTTAAATTCTATACTGCAATTTAGATTTCAGTTTGACCACAAATCTAACTCTCTCCGCACATGTTACATCTGCCCCACCTGCAGTGCACATGGGGGGGTAATTCAGACCTGATCGTAGCAGCAAATTTGTTAGCAGTTGGGCAAAACCATGTGCCCTGCTGGCAGTGTTGGACTGGAGCATGAAGGGCCCATCGGGGGTATGCAGTGGTAGGGGCCCATGATTAGAGTTGTGGCCAGCCTCCAAAGGGGGTGTGGCCAGTCACCACAGAGGTTTGGCTAACCATTCTAGAGTACCTGGTCTGGACTCCTTGATAATTTATATAGTAATTAATGCTAGTGCATGCATGATAATGTGCCAGATTAATGACAGCAATGTACTGTAGAGAATATATCATAATCCTGTGCAGTATAAGGTAACATATGTATAATATACACTGCTCAAAAAAATAAAGGGAACACTTAAACAACACATCCTAGATCTGAATGAATGAAATATTCTTATTAAATACTTTGTTCTTTACATAGCTGAATGTGCTGACAACAAAATCACACAAAAATTATCAATGGAAATCAAATTTATTAACCCATGGAGGTCTGGATTTGGAGTCACACTCAAAATTAAAGTGGAAAAACACACTACAGGCTGATCCAACGTTGATGTAATGTCCTTAAAACAAGTCAAAATGAGGCTCAGTAGTGTGTGTGGCCTCCACGTGCCTGTATGACCTCCCTACAATGCCTGGGCATGCTCCTGATGAGGTGGCGGATGGTCTTCTGAGGGATCTCCTCCCAGACCTGGACTAAAGCATCCGCCAACTCCTGGATAGTTTGTGGTGCAACGTGGCGTTGGTGGATGGAGCGAGACATGATGTCCCAGATGTGCTCAATTGGCTTCAGGTCTGGGGAACGGGCAGGCCAGTCCATGGCATCAATGCCTTCGTCTTGCAGGAACTGCTGACACACTCCAGCCACATGAGGTCTAGCATTGTCTTGCATTAGGAAGAACCCAGGGCCAACCGCACCAGCATATGGTCTCACAAGGGGTCTGAGGATCTCATCTCGGTACCTAATGGCAGTCAGGCTACCTCTGGCGAGCACATGGAGGGCTGTGCGGCCCCCCAAAGAAATGCCACCCCACACCATTACTGACCCACTGCCAAACCGGTCATGCTGGAGGATGTTGCTTGGCATCTCCAGACTCTGTCACGTCTGTCACATGTGCTCAGTGAGAACCTGCTTTCATCTGTGAAGAGCACAGGGCACCAGTGGCGAATTTGCCAATCTTGGTGTTCTCTGGCAAATGCCAAACGTCCTGCAGGGTGTTGGGCTGTAAGCACAACCCCCGCCTGTGGATGTCGGGCCCTCATGCCACCCCCATGGAGTCTGTTTCTGATCGTTTGAGTAGACACATGAGCATTTGTGGCTTGCTGAAGGTCATTTTGCAGGGCTCTGGCAGTGCTTCTCCTGTTCCTCCTTGCACAAAGGCAGAGGTAGCAGTCCTGCTGCTGGGTTGTTGCCCTCCTACAGCCTCCTCCACGTCTCCTGATGTACTGGCCTGTCTCCTGGTAGCGCCTCCATGCTCTGGACACTGCGCTGACAGACACAGCAAACCTTCTTGCCACAGCTCGTATTGATGTGCCATCCTGGATGAGCTGCACTACCTGAGCCACTTGTGTGGGTTGTAGACTCCGTCTCATGCTACCACTAGAGTGAAAGCACCGCCAGCTTTCAAAAGTGACCAAAACATCAGCCAGAAAGCATAGGAGCTGAGAAGTGGTCTGTGGTCACCACCTGCAGAACAACTCATTTATTGGGGGTGTCTTGCTAATTGCCTATAATTTCCACCTGTTGTCTATTCCATTTGCACAACAGCATGTGAAATTGATTGTCAATCAGTGTTGCTTCCTAATTGGACAGTTTGATTTCACAGAAGTGTGATTGACTTGGAGTTACATTGTGTTGTTTAAGTGTTCCCTTTATTTTTTTGAGCAGTATATAATTCAAGTGCACAGTCTAGAACCTGATCCCTTGAGGAAAAGGCCCCCCCAGGCAGTGGGGCCTACAGGTGGTTTCCCCTGTATCCCTGTGGGCCAGTCCGAGCCTGACTGCAGGTGTAGCAGATATAACATGTGCATAGAGAGTTAGATTTGGGTGGGGTGTGTTCAAATTGAAATTTAAATTGCAGTGTAGAAATAAAGTAGGCAGTATTTACTCTGCACAGAAACAAAATAACCCACTCAAATTTAAATCTCTCTGCAAATGTTATATCTGCTACACCTGCAGTGCACATGGTTTTGCCCAACTGCTAACAAATTTGCCGCTACGAACAGGTCTGAATTACCATCATGGTTTTGCCCAATTGTTTACATTTTTTAGTTTGCTAACAAACAAGAATAGGGGGGCAACTCAGACTTGATCGTAGATGTGCTAAATTTAGCACATCTACGATCACTTTCACAGACATGCGGGGGGACGCCCAGCACAGGGCTAGTCCACCCCGCCTATCTTGGTGATGCTTTTGTACCTGAAGAGGGGTGTGGTATGGAAGGTAGATAGTAACTAGGTCAACAACTATTGGTCAACAGTAACTAAATCGACAGGGTCTCTAGGTCGACAGGGTCTTTAGGTCGACATGGTATTTAGGTCGACATGGTCTAGGTTGACAGGTCAAAAGGTCGACATGAGTTTTTTTTTTTGGGTGTAATTTTCTTCGTAGAGTGACCGGGAACCCCAATTAGTGTACCGTGTCCCCTCGCATGGCTCAATTTGCTTGCCATGCTGCGGGCAAGGTGCCTCGCTCCGCTACCACTTTGCTCAGCACAGATTACCATTCCAATCGTAGTGCACGTGGATCGTTAAGTATGAAAAGGTTAAAAAAAGAGAAAGATTGTGAAAAACTCATGTCGACCTTTTGACCTGTCGACATGTTGACCTAGAAACCCTATCGACCGAGTTACTGTCGACCAATAGTGGTTGACCTAGACACTGTCGACCTAATTACTGTTGATCTAGAGACCGGATCCCCTGAAGAGTAGCTCCCTACCAGTGCAGCTCCTGGCAGGGAGCTACCCGTCGCTTTCCGGGTCACATTGGCTGTGTGTGACATCACGCAGCCACGCGGCCCGCTCCCCGCATGGTCCGGACATGCCTGCGTTTCCAGGACTGCGCCCCCAAAACGGCGGACCAACACCGCCGGCCCGCCCCCTCCCGCCCACTGCTCGCCTCTGCATGTCAATCAGGCAGAGGCGATCGCCGGGATGAGATGCTGATCGCATCTCTGACATGCGCCAGCGCACTGTAGTGCCTGTGCATGCGCAGTTCAGATTTGATCACCCGCTGTGCAAAACGCACAGCAGCGATCAGGTCTGAATTAGCCTCTAAGATCCTAAATGTGGAGTTTAATCATTTCATGTTAGGTTTAATTTGGTTGAAGGAGGCTTATTTATCGATTTAATGTTGGTGTTGGTTGAGGGAAATGAGACCTCTGGTATATTTACTAAATGGACAATTTTCATAATTTAAAAAAAATCAATTTTGAAATGATAAAAATCTATCTAAATCGATGTTGGGTTTCCAGGGCCAAAACACACAATTACAAACAGATGCTTTTTTTAAATATTCATTTTTAATTGTTAGTAAATGTGTGTTTTAGCCCTGGAAACTCAACATCAATTTGGAAAGATTTTCACAGATTTAAAAAATTATTAAATACGACCTTTACTAAATATATACCTCCTGGAGTGTTTGGCTTTACAGGAGGTGTTTAGTACTTATCTCTTATCCAAACAGGGCACTATCATTCCATGAACCAGACAAGCGTCTCCAGAGATTAATACCCCTTTTCCACCTGTAAGCACGGGTCGCAGCCGGGAGCCTTACACGTGTGCTACCCGGCTGCGGCCCGTGCTCAGCCCCCTTTCCCACTGCGCTCACCAACCCGGCATATTGCCGTGTTGGTGATGCTGCTGGCGACGCGGCAGGGGAGGCTCTGGGAGATCACGTGATCTCCCAGCACCGCCCTTCCATAGACTGTGAACGGGAGCCATGTCTCATCGACACGGCTTCCGTTTACACTGCACAGCTTACCGGGTTGAACTCGTGTTCAACTCGGTAAGCTACCCGGGTAGGATTCCCGGATCACTTGATCTGGGTTGTCCTTTTTCCACTAGCAAAAAACATGGGTAAATGCGCCCCCCCCCGTGCGTTTACCCGTGTTTTTTGAGCTAGTGGAAAAGGGGTATAAGACACCACCAGCAGGTAATCAAAGGTTCAAAAACACGTCAGAGACAGCAGCTCAGTCTGCCTCCTGTCTGGAATGGTTGGTCTGTCCCACGTAGTCAGAACGTTTTTCCAACTGCTGGGGCAGACTGTAGGTACTTTCTGATACATGCAGGCCTTCCAGTCATCTCATGGAAAGCTGCTCATTGTGGTGTCCAAGGAACAAGGGGTCAGAGTGCTGTTGAGCGTTACAGCTCCCTCTCTGCTGCTCCATGAGGAACTTCTGGATTGGGGGTTGAGGTGGTACAGGTGATAGAATGGTGAGTGAGAGGCATATGTGACAATGGGGAAAGTTCCTGCACCATTCTTCCTTTGTCACATATGATATAGGGGCCCAATCATTATTATGTAATGAGACTAACAGACACCACTGTGCGGCATAATGTGACTAACGGACACTACTGTGCAGTGAAATGTGACTAATGGACACTACTGTCTGGTGTAATGTGAATAACGGACACTACTGTGCGGTGTAATGTGAATAACGGACACTACTGTGTGGTGTAATGTGGCTAACGGACACTATTGTGTGGTGTAATGTGACTAACGGACATTACTGTGTGGTGTAATGTGAATAACGGACACTACTGTGCGGCGTAATGTGACTAATGGACACTACTCTGCGGTGTAATGTGACTAATGGACATTACTGTGCAGTGTAATGTGAATAACGGACACTACTGTGTAGTGTAATGTTAATAGCGGACACTACTGAGTGGTGTAATGTGGCTAACGGACACTACTCTGCGGTGTAATGTGAATAACGGACACTACTGTGCGGTGTAATGTGGATAACGGACACTACTGTGTGGTGTAATGTGACTAACGGACACTACTGCGCGGTGTAATGGGAATAACGGACACTACTGTGTGGTGTAATGTGAGTAACAGACACTACTGTACGGTGTAATGTGACTAATGGACACTACTGTGTGGTGTAATGTGAATAACAGACACTACTGTACGGTGTAATGTGACTAACGGACACTACTGTGTGGTGTAATGTGACTATCGGACACTATTGTGCAGTATAATGTGAATAATGGACAGTACTGTGCGGTGTAATGTGACTAACGGACACTACTGTGTGGCGTAATGTGACTAATGGACACTACTCTGCGGTGTAATGTGACTAATGGACACTACTGTGCAGTGTAATGTGAATAACGGACACTACTGTGCAGTGTAATGTTAATAGCGGACACTACTGAGTGGTGTAATGTGGCTAACGGACACTACTGTGCGGTGTAATGTGAATAACGGACACTACTGTGTGGTGTAATGTGGCTAATGGACACTACTGTGCGGTGGAATGTGACTAACAGACACTACTGTGCGGTATAATGGCCCTCATTCCGAGTTTTTCGCTCGTTAATTTTCTTCGTATCGCAGCGATTTTCTGCTAATTGCGCATGCGCAATGTTCGCACTGCGACTGCGCCAAGTAAATTTGCTAAGAAGTTTGGTAATTTACTCATGGCATTACAAGGTTTTTTCTTCGTTCTGTTGATCGGAGTGTGATTGACAGGAAGTGGGTGTTTCTGGGCGGAAACTGGCCGTTTTATGGGTGTGTGTGAAAAAACGCTGCAGTTTCTGGGAAAAACGCGGGAGTGGCTGGAGAAACGGGGGAGTGTCTGGCCGAACGCTGGGAGTTTTTGTGACGTCAAACCAGGAACGAAACTGACTGAACTGATCGCAGTGGCAGAGTAAGTGTCGAGCTACTCAGAAACGGCTAAGAAATTTCTATTCACAATTATATGAATCTTTCGTTCGCAATTTTGCTAAGCTAAGATTCACTCCCAGTAGGCGGCGGCTTAGTGTGTGCAATGCTGCTAAAAGCAGCTAGCGAGTGAACAACTCGGAATGAGGGCCAATGTGAATAACGGACACTACTGTGTGGTGTAATGTGGCTAATGGACACTACTGTGCGGTGTAATGTGACTAACAGACACTACTGTGCGGTATAATGTGAATAATGGACACTACTGTGAGGCATAATGTGACTAACGGACACTACTCTGTGGTGTAATGTGACTAACGGACACTACTGTGCGGTGTAATGTGAATAGCGGACACTACTGTGCAGTGTAATGTGAATAACGGACACTACTGTGCGGTGTAATGTGGATAACGTACACTACTGTGCGGTGTAATGTGAATAACAGACACTACTGTGCGGTGTAATGTGAATAACGGACACTTCTGTGTTGTGAAATGTGGCTAACGGACACTACTGTGTGGTGTAATGTGGCCAATGGACACTACTGTGCAGTGTAATGTGGCTAACGGACATTACTGTGCGGTGTAATGTGAATAACGGACACTACTGTGTGGTGTAATGTGAATAACAGACACTACTGTGTGGTGTACTGTGACTAACGGACACTACTGTGCGGTATAATGTGAATAATGGACACTACTGTGCGGTGTAATGTAAATAGCAGACACTACTGTACAGTGTAATGTTAATAATGGACACTACTGTGCAGTGTAATGTGAGTAACGTAACGGACACTACTCTGCAGTGGAATGTTAATAACGGACACTACTCTGCGGTGCAATGTGAATAATGGACACTACTGTGCGGTGTAATGTGAATAACGGACACTACTGTGCGGTCTAATGTGAATAACGGACACTACTCTGTGGTGCAATGTGAATAACGGACACTTCTGTGTTGTGTAATGTGGCTAACGTACACTACTGTGTGGTGTAATGTGAATAGCGGACACTACTGTGCGGTATAATGTGAATAAAGGACACTACCGTGTAGTGTAATGTGAACTGATACTAATCTGTGGCCACGCCCCTGCCGCACAAAGTCAATCCCCTTTATTTTTGGTGCACTATTCCTGTTTTGAAATATGGGTGGTGCACCAATTATCTTTCTGACACAGGGCACCAAAATGTCTAGTTACTGCACTGTATTTTAAAGGACATATCCACAGTTTAGGGACGGTCAAAACATGATAAGAAAACTTACTTCATCTAAAGCAAAAAGCGAATAACAACTTGAGCATTCTCCATAGCGATATCCGTATCGGCACCTCACAGAGTCTCCATCAGAATCATGGGCCAATAGGCTAACGGTGGTTGCACAATTCTGAGGAATCCTTAAAATGAAAACACAGAAGTATACAAATTATCAGTTTATAACCTGGTTATTTAAAAGGCAAAGAAGCATTCTATAAAACACCATCACAGCTGCTATAGTCATTGGAGTGTATGACTGTGTGCTGGGTACAGCCTGGAGGGTAGTGTCTCAGCATCTACTTTGTATCACCCAGGGCCGTCTTTTCGTATGGGCTAACTGGACTCTTGACCAAGGGCCCCAGGGGAACCGGAGAAAATCGGCCCTGAGGAACCGGAGATATCCGACTTGAAAGCAGTTGTCCCCATCCAAGCCTGTTAATTGCTCTTCCCAGCCAGATATCTCAGGTTCTGTCTGACTTAGAGTTTTTATGAGGGTATACTCCAAAAGCTGTGACTCTCCACTATGCCCATAACCAGAGATATCATCCTTCAAGCAGCTGGTCCCTGCTCCAGCTCCACACGCCTAATATGCAGTTTTATATTTTTGTTGGTGAATTGCTCTGGCTCCTGAGCTCTGATCCCTGAGTCCCCAGAACCTCCTGAAAGGTGGGACTCTCCAGTTCCTCATACCATTGAAAGCTACAAAATCTATTTTCTGGAACTTGAGATATCTGCAGTCAAGCAAGCTGCATTCCCACCAGAAAATTATGAATATTAAGCCCACTCAACTATACACCCCTCCCCTGCATATTAAACCCTGTCCTACCACCCTGGAAGACATGTACCAGGGCTTCTTCATTCAACCCAATGCCCCCTTCTACAGCTTAGCCCCATCTGTGCAGTAAAGGAGTAATTAGCAGAAATTACTGCTTCAGGTCCTACATGCTGAGCGGAAGATAGAACACCCCATACTGCCCGCGGGGCATCAAAGCTGCCGCTGATAGCACCCCCCACCCCTAACACTGGAGGATGGGTAGGGGCCCCAGTGCATTGCTGTGCCCAGGGGACTACACTGCTGTTAAGACGGCCCTGGTATCACCTATAATGTGGGAGATGAACAGCATACAGTGCATACTGGAAACAAATGAAAAATTACTTGTCTTAGTATATATCTGATATGATGACATTTGTGACCAGAAAAGAATGATACATTTGAGTTTTATTTTGGACATTTCAATAAATGGAAGTATCTTGTCTGTAGGCACAATAAAATATATGGATAAAAATGGGTGGATTAACAAAAGCGGAAGTGGAACATGTACAATGCGCTATTGTCATAATAATTTGGAAATTATGATCAAAATTGCTGAAATAAGTGATGTCTATCATATTACACTACTACGTACTTAAGAGGTAGGATTATTATGACTGGGTCAGATAGAGATTAGTGTAAAGGTCTATTCATGAAACAGTGAAAAGGTTGGAGAAGTTGCCCATGGCTGCCAATCAGTAACATTTATAATTTGCATACTATACAATTGTACGGAGCAGCTGAATGGTTGCCATGGGCAACTGTTACGTTCTCTGTGCTCCGAACGTAAGATATTGAGTGGTTAAGTCCCGAGCACCGGAACGTGACGCTGATATTCAGGACAAAGTAAAGCAGTACCCGTAGGACCCTAACTCCGTTGTTCCACCCACGTGGTCAGTCTACGCCTGCGAGACTATGTGTTCTTGGACCCACGGCAGCCGCGTTTGAAGGGCGTATTAAGTCTGCCCAACTCCGATGCCCCCCGGTCTTAGTATGAAACAAGGCGTAAACTGAGACTGGATGGAAACAAGGGGACCTCTAACTAAACAAAACACAGAGCTAGGGGTTACTGTAGAACTAAAAAACTAAACGTATGTGCCGCACGGCCGCCAATGGAAAAGGCAACAAAGGTAACACTGTCCACCCCTACACGGCACCGTCGTGTACCGGGGAGGACAGCTGTGGCGGAGCACCTCCGCAAAAACACCAGCAAAAGATTATAACGGAAACTCTATGGCCAAGGCCGCAAGACGCGGCAAAGGCCGCTACTCACAACACCGGGGAGCAACCGCAGGTGAGTAGGAACCTCGAGATCTGAAGACACAGGTTTCTACCAACAGGAAGGCTGGAAGAACCTCAGGAGTCAGCACCACAGGAACAAGGTAGACCAGACCACAGCACACCAGACAGGGAATTTCTCCAGAGCAGGAACAGCTCACAGGAAGCTATCACTGGCGTCTGTGTAAAGCACTGAGGGAGAATATAACAGGTCTCTGTGGCTGCATAGAACCTAATTAGAAAATGTTGTGCAGCTGCCCTGCTGCATGACAACATGCTGACAGGTGCTTGATTAATTGGATAGCAATGGGGAACGCGGTCCACCTGTGGCGTCCCCGTTGCTATGGACCCGGCGGCTCAGCGCCAGGCCCCGTGCGGGGAACAGGAGGAGGCGCGGTGTCCGTGACGTGCCAGGACCATTGCTTAGAAACGGTCGGGCGCTGGCGAGAGCCGCCGCACCTAACACAACTTCTCTACATGCTCAATTCTCTACTCTTTTCACTGCTTCATGAATAGCCCCCTTAATTCTAATATCACTGTTCTAAGCATAGGTAACCCTTGCCAGTAGTGCCACAAGGTGGCTCCAGAGAATGTTCTGAGTGGCACCTGTGGGGTAATTTCCTCCTATACTAGGCAAGCATGCCACAAGGCTCTTCCCATGGGCGGATTAAGAGAGGAGACATTTGTGCATGCCCCTTTCTCTATTGCAGGTGGCAAATGTTTGTAGACTCTGTTCCAGGTCCCCATGTATACCGTGCACCCTTCACCCATTATAGTTATACCACTGGATCTTCCCCTCCTGATTCCTTTGTACAGAAGATCTTTTCAGCACTATGTCCTCTCTAAGTCATAGAACCTAAGCAAGGCCTTCATATACAGCGAAGCCTGGGAGCTGAATTGAGAACTCCAAAAGTAAGGGGTGGTGTCCGGATCTGGGAGCCGGATAACAATCTGTAGCTTTGTGCAGTGGGAGCGGTGGGATGATCTGTAGTAGCCACGGGGGTCAGAGAAATAGAGCAGTCCTTAGACAATGTGAAGGTTAGATCATTAGTAATAGCTAAGGACAGGTCATACACTGGATCAGGAGGCAGAGAGCACAATAATCTGGCAGTTGAGAATCTTGCTATGTCTATCTTTGTTAAGGTTTGTCAATTACCCACTAATTGCAACTGTTACTCATAGTTAACTTTATTTAGCACCGTTATTAAGTTGAATAATCTATCAAGAACAAGAGTAAGCATTCAGCACATAAAATGTGGGAATCTGCTTTTTTCTTCACAGATTTCCATCAAATGTATCACTGACTGCGCCATGGTCCTGTACCTGATAATGGGTATTGTAGTGGTCACAGGGGAGCTGTTGGGCTTCTTAGTGTCCGATCTGATTCCCAAATCCACAGAACTTGTAAGCTGCCACCCGCTAACAGAATACAGATTGGAGACCCAGCAGCAGCTGCTTTCCCTGTTGAGACATAAAGTAGAGTTCTCTTTGCATCCAAAATGGAATATATCAGATGAACACACTGAAATAATATTGGACTATGGGGTCTATTCATCATCAGGAAATAAATGGGGACATAGGGCCTCTCCATAATTAACAAGCCCTGCAAACAACAAAAAGAGTCCAGAGAGAAACTGCAGACTGTGAAGAGAAAAGGGGTGTGGCTGAATTCAAGGAGGTATGGTCACATCCCTTCAGGAGAACGAAAGAAAGAAAGAAAGAAAGAAAGAAAGAAAGAAAGAAAAAAATATTACAAGACAGCCACTGAATGGCCAGTGAGCTGTGGAGGAGGAGGAGAAATTAAATTTCTCTTCCTCCCCACCTTGCCAGGCCCCTCAGTCAGTGCTGGGCCTGGGTAATCAGTATCTGCTCACCTACCACCTCAATCGGTGTACCAGCTGTTGGCAAAACTATTGCTGTATCTCATTGACCTTCGGAGCCTGCTTCCAGCAATAATATGGCATAGGGAAGATTGGATATTTAACAAGAACAGCGGCATTACTTAACTTGCCAGCTCTCCACCATAGATTGATATGAGCAAGTTTACTGATTTGATAAGCATAAGTCATGGGTAGATGTATTAAGCCTGGAGAAGTGATAAAGCAGTGATAAGTGCAAAGTGATAACGCACCAGCCAATCAGCTCCAATATGTAAATTTGGCAGGAGCTGACTGGCTGGTGCGTTATCACCTTGCACTTATCACTGCTTTATCACTTCTCCAGGCTTAATACATCTGCCCCAATGTGGAAATCAAAACAGGCATCTTCAAGCTGTGACTTGGTAATGAGGAGTTGATGATGAGCATTCTAAGTATTTTGAAGACTTTTGCGGCATATATTTTTTAGGCTGAAAAGCCCTAACATAAAGCCCAATTCTTGTTTTGTTAACGCCAACTAATACTATTGTTAACACATAAAACATTTTATCAGTCTTCAATGGCTTTTAATTCTTTTAAACATTGATTTATTGGAATTGAAAGCCCAAGTCTCAACTTACAGTAACTCTGAGCACAAGCAAACTAGCTAATGTGGGGTACTTACTTGGCCAACGGATCAGTTGTTCGGCCAACCTGCCAACCTATTATGGGGTCTATTCATGAAAGTGTGGAGAAGTGAGCCAGTGGAGAAGTTGCCCATGGCAACCAATCAGTGTTGAAGTAACATGATCAAGTCCAATCTATAAAATTATGCGTAGCAGCTGATTGGTTGCCATTGGCAACTTCTCCACTGGCTCACTTCTCCACTCTTTTCACCGCTTCATGAACAGACCCCTTAGTATGTATTTGCCTGTGCATACATACTTACTAATCGGCTGGTGGATATGTCTGGCCTGAGGAAGAAGGTTGGTGTAAATTTACCTGCTTCCTTTGGCCAGCATAAGCGTCGGTTGGTCGCATGTCACACCGGCATTTGTTGTGCTGGTGGCCGCCGCAATATATCTGTGAACAACGATCATGGACATATTGGGGGAGATTCAAATGTTTGAAAAGTCAGATGGGAGTCTGTTTTTTCCTATCTAATAGACAGGAAAAAACAGACTCCCAACCGACTTTTCAAACATTTGAATCTCCCCCATTGGGTGTATACAGCTGGGACGATATATCACTCAGCAGTTGTATGAACTGTATCAGCAAGTGTGTACCCAGCATAACTGGATGCTCGGATTCCCACAGACTGGCCCAGTGAAGCAGTAGAGCATCTCTCCTTGCAATATTTTATTGATAGATTGAGTGGATTTCTATCGTTGCGATAAGCTAATTATGACAATATAAAAGGAGCCTGACTGCAGAACATTAGTAAATAGGCCCAGTGGCGTAAGTTCGTCCTAGACGCCCGGAGGCAATATAAATACAGGTGCCCCCCTATATAGAGGTAAAAAAATAAAATTATATATATATATATATACACACACCACACCAATATTGATCCTGCAGGCTATATATATATATATATATATATATATATATATATATCCTGCCATTCTTTGCAAGCATAATGGCGTATGCATGAAGAAATTTCCAAAGGACAGCTCTTGCGGTGAGAGCTATTCTTTGCCATGATACAGTAGAACTTCCCGGTGTATGATCCGGAGTCCTATCTGTGCATGCGTGGGCTGATGCGCCCCACTGGGGGGTGCTGGGAGGGGTCCAATGGGAAATGTGATAGAAGCCCATCTAAAGATGGTGTTGCCCACCGCATCCAAGCCCTGGGGTCTAGGCTTGGTGGATAAGTAGTAAGCCGCCAAACCTCTGAAAACTGCATTTTTGGAGGTTTGGCTGCATTTTTAACCTTGTGCTAATGATACATCCCAGCAGACCAGTGCCAGTTTAGGGTCCACATGGGCCTGGAGCTGAAAGTGAGTCTATTATGTGATCGATACTGCGGGAGGGGAGGCAATCATTTTGCTGGCTGTCGGGATTCCTAGCGGTCAGGATACCGACACCAGAATACCGTCTCACAGGTCTTATTCCCATTCGTGGGTGTCCACAACACCAATAGAGTGGGATGGGAACCACCGAGACCACTGCGTTGCGAGCGCAACAAGCAAGGGCCTTCATTGCGCACGCCCCCTGCCAGCATTCTGACGGACGGGATGCTGCTGTCAGGATGCTGACAGACGGCATCCCGTCTGTCGGTAAAAATAAGATTTTACTTACCGATAAATCTATTTCTCGGAGTCCGTAGTGGATGCTGGGGTTCCTGAAAGGACCATGGGGAATAGCGGCTCCGCAGGAGACAGGGCACAAAAAGTAAAGCTTTTCCAGATCAGGTGGTGTGCACTGGCTCCTCCCCCTATGACCCTCCTCCAGACTCCAGTTAGGTACTGTGCCCGGACGAGCGTACACAATAAGGGAGGATTTTGAATCCCGGGTAAGACTCATACCAGCCACACCAATCACACCGTACAACTTGTGATCTAAACCCAGTTAACAGTATGATAACAGCGGAGCCTCTGAAAGATGGCTTCCTTCAACAATAACCCGAATTAGTTAACAATAACTATGTACAATTATTGCAGATAATCCGCACTTGGGATGGGCGCCCAGCATCCACTACGGACTCCGAGAAATAGATTTATCGGTAAGTAAAATCTTATTTTCTCTATCGTCCTAGTGGATGCTGGGGTTCCTGAAAGGACCATGGGGATTATACCAAAGCTCCCAAACGGGCGGGAGAGTGCGGATGACTCTGCAGCACCGAATGAGAGAACTCCAGGTCCTCCTTAGCCAGAGTATCAAATTTGTAAAATTTTACAAACGTGTTCTCCCCTGACCACGTAGCTGCTCGGCAAAGTTGTAATGCCGAGACCCCTCGGGCAGCCGCCCAAGATGAGCCCACCTTCCTTGTGGAGTGGACCTTTACAGATTTAGGCTGTGGCAGGCCTGCCACAGAATGTGCAAGTTGGATTGTGCTACAGATCCAACGAGCAATCGTCTGCTTAGACGCAGGAGCACCCATCTTGTTGGGTGCATACAATATAAACAACGAGTCAGATTTTCTGACTCCAGCTGTCCTTGCAATATATATTTTTTTAATGCTCTGACAACGTCCAGTAACTTGGAGTCCTCCAAGTCACTTGTAGCCTCAGGCACTACAATAGGCTGGTTCAGATGAAATGCTGACACCACCTTAGGGAGAAAATGCGGACGAGTCCGCAGTTCTGCCCTGTCCGAATGGAAAATCAGATATGGGCTTTTGTACGATAAAGCTGCCAGTTCTGACACTCTCCTGGCCGAAGCCAGGGCTAGAAGCATGGTCACTTTCCATGTGAGATATTTCAAATCCACCTTCTTTAGTGGTTCAAACCAATGAGATTTTAGAAAGTCCAAAACCACATTGAGATCCCACGGTGCCACTGGAGGCACCACAGGAGGCTGTATATGTAGCACTCCCTTAACAAAGGTCTGGACTTCAGGGACTGAAGCCAATTCTTTTTGAAAGAAAATCGACAGGGCCGAAATTTGAACCTTAATAGATCCCAATTTGAGACCCATAGACAATCCTGATTGCAGGAAATGTAGGAATCGACCCAGTTGAAATTCCTCCGTCGGAGCACTCCGATCTTCGCACCACGCAACATATTTTCGCCAAATTCGGTGATAATGTTGCACGGTTACTTCCTTCCTTGCTTTAATCAAAGTAGGAATGACTTCTTCCGGCATGCCTTTTTCCTTTAGGATCCGGCGTTCAACCGCCATGCCGTCAAACGCAGCCGCGGTAAGTCTTGAAACAGACAGGGACCCTGCTGAAGCAAGTCCCTCCTTAGAGGTAGAGGCCACGGATCTTCCGTGATCATCTCTTGAAGTTCCGGGTACCAAGTCCTTCTTGGCCAATCCGGAACCACTAGTATCGTCCTTACGCCTCTTTGCCGTATAATTCTCAATACTTTTGGTATGAGAGGCAGAGGAGGAAACACATACACCGACTGGTACACCCAAGGCGTTACCAGCGCGTCCACAGCTATTGCCTGCGGATCTCTTGACCTGGCGCAATACCTGTCCAGTTTTTTGTTGAGGCGAGACGCCATCATGTCCACCATTGGTCTTTCCCAACGGGTTACCAGCAAGTGGAAAACTTCTGGATGAAGTCCCCACTCTCCCGGGTGAAGATCGTGTCTGCTGAGGAAGTCTGCTTCCCAGTTGTCCACTCCCGGGATGAACACTGCTGACAGTGCTATCACATGATTCTCTGCCCAGCGAAGAATCCTTGCAGCTTCTGCCATTGCACTCCTGCTTCTTGTGCCGCCCTGTCTGTTCACATGGGCGACTGCCGTGATGTTGTCCGACTGGATCAACACCGGTTTTCCCTGAAGCAGAGGTTCTGCCTGGCTTAGAGCATTGTATATTGCTCTTAGTTCCAGAATGTTTATGTGAAGAGACGTTTCCAGGCTCGTCCATACTCCCTGGAAGTTTCTTCCTTGTGTGACTGCTCCCCAGCCTCTCAGGCTGGCGTCCGTGGTCACCAGGATCCAATCCTGTATGCCGAATCTGCGGCCCTCCAATAGATGAGCACTCTGCAACCACCACAGAAGAGACACCCTTGTCCTTGGAGACAGGGTTATCCGCAGGTGCATCTGAAGATGCGACCCTGACCATTTGTCCAACAGATCCCTTTGGAAAATTCTTGCGTGGAATCTGCCGAATGGAATTGCTTCGTAAGAAGCCACCATTTTTCCCAGGACTCTTGTGCATTGATGTACAGACACCTTTCCTGGTTTTAGGAGGTTCCTGACAAGCTCGGATAACTCCTTGGCTTTTTCCTCCGGGAGAAAAACCTTTTTCTGAACCGTGTCCAGAATCATCCCTAGGAACAGCAGACGAGTTGTCGGCATTAACTGGGATTTTGGAATATTCAGAATCCACCCGTGCTGTTTTAGCACTTCTTGAGACAGTGCTAATCCCATCTCTAGCTGTTCTCTGGACCTTGCCCTTATTAGGAGATCGTCCAAGTATGGGATAATTAATATGCCTTTTCTTCGAAGAAGAATCATCATCTCGGCCATTACCTTTGTAAAGACCCGAGGTGCCGTGGACAATCCGAACGGCAGCGTCTGAAACTGATAGTGACAGTTTTGTACAACGAACCTGAGGTACCCCTGGTGTGAGGGGTAAATTGGAACGTGGAGATACGCATCCTTGATGTCCAAGGATACCATAAAGTCCCCCTCTTCCAGGTTCGCTATCACTGCTCTGAGTGACTCCATCTTGAACTTGAACTTCTTTATGTACAGGTTCAAGGACTTCAGATTTAGAATAGGCCTTACCGAGCCATCCGGCTTCGGTTGTAATTTTTGAGACGACCACCCACCGTCCCCGAGTCCGCTTGAGAAGCCCCAGCGTCATGCTGAGGCTTTTGTAGAAGCCGGGGAAGGCTTCTGTTCCTGGGAAGGAGCTGCCTGTTGCTGTCTCTTCCCTCGACCTCTGCCTCGTGGCAGATATGAATAGCCCTTTGCTCTCTTATTTTTAAAGGAACGAAAGGGCTGCGGTTGAAAAGTCGGTGCCTTTTTCTGTTGGGGAGTGACTTGAGGTAGAAAGGTGGATTTCCCGGCTGTAGCCGTGGCCACCAAATCTGATAGACCGACTCCAAATAACTCCTCCCCTTTATACGGCAAAACTTCCATATGTCGTTTTGAATCCGCATCGCCTGTCCACTGTCGCGTCCATAAAGCTCTTCTGGCCGAAATGGACATAGCACTTACCCGTGATGCCAGTGTGCAGATATCCCTCTGTGCATCACGCATATAAAGAAATGCATCCTTTATTTGTTCTAACGACAGTAAAATATTGTCCCTGTCCAGGGTATCAATATTTTCAATCAGGGACTCTGACCAAACTACCCCAGCACTGCACATCCAGGCAGTCGCTATAGCTGGTCGTAATATAACACCTGCATGTGTGTATATACTTTTTTGGATATTTTCCATCCTCCTATCTGATGGATCTTTAAGTGCGGCCGTCTCAGGAGAGGGTAACGCCACTTGTTTAGATAAGCGTGTTAGCGCCTTGTCCACCCTAGGAGGTGTTTCCCAGCGCTCCCTAACCTCTGGCGGGAAAGGGTATAATGCCAATAATTTCTCTGATTCAGGAAAAACTATAGGTAGTTTTTTCACACCCCACATAATACCCTGTTTAGTGGTACCTGTAGTATCAGCTAAATGTAACGCCTCCTTCATTGCCAAAATCATATAACGTGTGGCCCTACTGGAAAATACGGTTGATTCGTCACCGTCACCACTGGAGTCAGTGCCTGTGTCTGGGTCTGTGTCGACCGACTGAGGCAAAGGGCGTTTCACAGCCCCTGACGGTGTTTGAGTCGCCTGGACAGGCACTAATTGATTGTCCGGCCGTCTCATGTCGTCAAACGACTGCTTTAGCGTGTTGACACTATCCCGTAGTTCCATAAATAAAGGCATCCATTCTGGTGTCGACTCCCTAGGGGGTGACATCCTCATATTTGGCAATTGCTCCGCCTCCACACCAATATCGTCCTCATACATGTCGACACACACGTACCGACACACAGCAGACACACAGGGAATGCTCCTAACGAAGACAGGACCCACTAGCCCTTTGGGGAGACAGAGGGAGAGTTTGCCAGCACACACCAAAAGCGCTATATATAACAGGGATAGCCTTATAATAAGTGCTCCCTTATAGCTGCTTTATATATATCAAAATATCGCCATAAATTTGCCCCCCCTCTCTGTTTTACCCTGTTTCTGTAGTGCAGTGCAGGGGAGAGACCTGGGAGCCGTCCTGACCAGCGGAGCTGTGAGAGGAAATGGCGCCGTGTGCTGAGGAGATAGGCCCCGCCCCTTTTCCGGCGGGCTCGTCTCCCGCTATTTAGTGAATCCAGGCAGGGGTTAAATATCTCCATATAGCCTCTGGGGGCTATATGTGAGGTATTTTTAGCCTTTATATAGGTTACATTTGCCTCCCAGGGCGCCCCCCCCCAGCGCCCTGCACCCTCAGTGACTGCGTGTGAAGTGTGCTGAGAGGAAAATGGCGCACAGCTGCAGTGCTGTGCGCTACCTTTAGAAGACTGCAGGAGTCTTCAGCCGCCGATTCTGGACCTCTTCTGACTTCAGCATCTGCAAGGGGGCCGGCGGCGCGGCTCCGGTGACCATCCAGGCTGTACCTGTGATCGTCCCTCTGGAGCTGATGTCCAGTAGCCAAGAAGCCAATCCATCCTGCACGCAGGTGAGTTCACTTCTTCTCCCCTCAGTCCCTCGTTGCAGTGATCCTGTTGCCAGCAGGACTCACTGTAAAATAAAAAACCTAAGCTAAACTTTTTCTAAGCAGCTCTTTAGGAGAGCCACCTAGATTGCACCCTTCTCGGCCGGGCACAAAAATCTAACTGGAGTCTGGAGGAGGGTCATAGGGGGAGGAGCCAGTGCACACCACCTGATCTGGAAAAGCTTTACTTTTTGTGCCCTGTCTCCTGCGGAGCCGCTATTCCCCATGGTCCTTTCAGGAACCCCAGCATCCACTAGGACGATAGAGAAACATATGTATTCCCTGCGGGAGGACAATTAATTATGGGAGGAAGATGGGGAGGGATGGTCGCGGGCGGGCAGAAGGACTTGGCAAATGGGGGGGGGGGGGCAGATGGAGTAACAGAGGTCTGGAGGACGGGATGAGGCAGAATGGGGGTCATTGTATATATGACAAAAATGCAGATTCATTAAACGGGCATTGAAACGTTGCACTACTTCAATTGGTGTCAGTGTGCAAATCATTGGAGTGCCGCACCACCTCTATTTTGCTAAACTACTTTGCTGTGAGGGCACCCAATGTATTAGTCTATTATGTGGCTGTGCCAGACCCCTACCTCTATCTATATATACAAACATACATACAGTATACTGGCAGTGCACTTATACAGGGAGAAAGGGAGCATAGATGGATACCTTGTGTAGTGAAAGAAGGCTCTTCTCTCCTCCCCAATTACCGGAGGCAGAGCGCAATTAGGAAGTGGAATACAAGGCAAGCGTGGTACCAGCTCTTAAACACTGCCTCGCACGTGTGTCCATCCATCCCGTCCCCCCCTTCCCCACAGCAGCGGGGCAACGGTAGCAGCAGCTCCTCTCCTACCTCCCACAGCAGGCGTGCACCAGCGTACTCTCCTGGGGTTTGCGCTGTGGTGGCGGCTTACAGGAATGAGTCAGTTCAGTGACGTAACTAGAAATTTTTCTCCCCCAAGCCAAAAAATTATTCCCCCCCCCCCCTCCATAATCGGCAGTATAGAGTGTGTGGCTTAGTTGGGATGGGCGTGGCTTACCATAAAGGGGCGTGACATTGCAGGAAAAGACTGCGTTATACCCCAGTTTTCCAACCTGCACGCCCAGACGGGAAAGAAAAATAATCCTGATTCATGCCCCTTACATTATTTGTAATTTTTCCTCCTTATAGTAATGCCCAGTATACATTATGCCACATACTGCAGTGGCCCTTAGACATTATGCCACACACAATAATGCACATGACACAATATGCACACACCATAATGCCCCCGACACATTATGCCACACACCGTAATGCCCCCGACACATTATGACAGGAATCGCAATGCCCGTTATACATTATGCTACACACTGCAATGCCCCTGATACATTATACCACACACCGTAATGCCTGTGACACATTATGACAGGAATCACAATGCCCGTTATACATTATGCTACACACTGCAATGCCCTTGATACATTATAGCACATACAATGAGCCTGAGACATTATACCACATATCACAATGCCCGCGATATAGTATACCATACACCGTAATGCCCGACACATTATGACACACACCGCAATGTCCGTGATACATTATGCCACACACCGTAATGCCCATTATACATTAAGTTCTACAGTAAGGCTTCTAATTACTTTTAAATTACCTGCTCGTTGCCAGGGGTTTCATGCTCTTGGTTCCATGCACGGTGCCAGGGGTTTTCATGCTCAGGGTGTCATGCTCGTTGCCAGGGGTTTCATGCACTGGGTGTCATGCTCGTTGCCAGCGGTTCCATGCACGGTGCCAGGGGTTTTCATGCTCAGGGTGTCATGCTCGTTACCAGGGGGTTCATGCACTGGGTGTCATGCTCGTTGCTAGGGGGTAGTGCTTGTTGCTAGGGCCGTGCTCCCAGTGCCACATATGCCCCCAGTGCCAGATATTCCCCCACAGTGTCAGTTATATGCCTCCAGTGCCAGGTACATGCCCCCAGTGCCAAATATACCCCCCCCCCAGTGCCACATATGCCCCCTCAGTGCCTGCTCCCCCCAGTGCCAAATATTCCACCACAGTGCCACATATGCCCCCTCAGTGCCTACTCCCCCACAGTGCCAGCTATATGCCCCCAGTGCCAGATATTCCTCCACAGTGCCAGGCATATGCCCCCAGTGCCAGATATTCCCCCACAGGGCCAGGTATATGCCCCCAGTGCCAGATCTTCCCCCACAGTGCCAGGTGTATGCCCCCAGTGCCAGATATTCCCCCACAGGGCCAGGTATATGCGCCCAGTGCCAGGTATATGCCCCCAGTGCCAGATATTCCCCCACAGGGCCAGGTATATGCCCCCAGTGCCAGATCTTCCCCCACAGTGCCAGGTGTATGCCCCCAGTGCCAGATATTCCCCCACAGGGCCAGGTATATGCCCCCAGTGCCAGATCTTCCCCCCACAGTGCCAGGTATATGCCCCCAGTGCCAGATATTCCCCCACAGGGCCAGGTATATGCGCCCAGTGCCAGGTATATGCCCCCAGTGCCAGATATTCCCCCACAGGGCCAGGTATATGCCCCCAGTGCCAGATCTTCCCCCACAGTGCCAGGTATATGCCCCCAGTGCCAAATATACCCCCCTCCCCAGTGCCACATATGCCCCCCGCCCCAGTGCCAGGTCTTCCCCCCCCCAGTGCCAGGTATATGCCCCCCAGTGCCAGGTATATGCCCCCCAGTGCCAGGTCTTCCTCCACAGTGCCAGGTATATGCCCCCCAGTGCCAGGTCTTCCTCCACAGTGCCAGGTATATGCCCCCCAGTGCCAGGTCTTCCCCCCCAGTGCCAGGTACATGCCCCCCAGTGCCAGGTATATGCCCCCAGTGCCAGGTCTTCCCCCCCAGTGCCAGGTATATGCCCCCCAGTGCCAGGTATATGCCCCCCAGTGCCAGGTCTTCCCCCCCAGTGCCAGGTATATGCCCCCCAGTGCCAGATCTCCCCCCCCAGTGCCAGGTATATGCCCCCCAGTGCCAGGTATATGCCCCCCAGTGCCAGGTCTTCCCCCACAGTGCCATGTATATGCCCCCCAGTGCCAGGTCTTCCCCCACAGTGCCATGTATATGCCCCCCAGTGCCAGGTATATGCCCCCAGTGCCTGCTCCCCCCCCTTGTGTTGGAGGGACACGGAGCGCATAGAGCGTCTCTCCTGTGTCCCTCCCTGGCTCTCTCCCCCGGCCGGTCTAATACAGGAAGTGCCGGTTCGTGAGCCAATCAGAGCTCACGAACGGCACTTCCTGTATTAGACCGGCCGGGGGAGAGAGCCAGGGAGGGACACAGGAGAGACGCTCTATGCGCTCCGTGTCCCTCCAACACAGCAGGGAGGGAGACCGCAGATTGACATGCGGACGCTCGTCCGCATGTCAATCTGTGTAAAGTCAGTGGGCGCTGCGAGGCGCCCTCTGCAGGTCAGGAGCCCGGCGGCAGCCGACTCCGCTGCCTCCCGGACTTCCGCCCCTGAATAGGCCCCTAAGAACAGAACTGGAGAGAGCCAATATTAAGCGATGATCCTAGTCCCAAAGTCATTTTTCATTCTATTAATATTTAAATTAAATATAGTGGGTAGAATTCAATTGTTTGAAAAGTCAGTTGGGTTTCTGTTTTTTCCAGTCTATTAGATAGGAAAAAACAGACACCCAACTGACCCTTCAAACAATTGAATACCCCCCAGTGTGTCAGATGAAAATAAAATCATGTTAAAAGAGTTTCTACCTTTGGGCAACTTTAGTTCACTGGTTTCAATAAAATCATCTGCAGCTTTTATTAAATACCTCACTTTATCCTTTTTCGCCAAAACTTGTTTATATTGTCAATGTAGTGTTGCTTATTTCTGCTGGGCTTGCATACAACACTACTGCTTTGTGGGTACAACTCCGCCTGCCACTCATAAAGATTCTGGTGAATGGTAGAGAGGGAGGCAATCAATTTGCCGGCAATCAGTATCCCGGCGGTAAGGATACCGATGCTGGAATCCCAATAGCCATCAATGTCACCAGCTGGAATAACAGCTCACAGGGGCTATTCCCACTTATAGGTATCCACAACCCCCATAGAGTGGGAAGAGATCCTGTAGCGAGTCCAGTGAGCCACCATGCCCGCAGCGCGGAGAGCGCAGCGAGCCCACAAGAGGACTCGTACCGCTCGCCGCACGGCGGGCATTCTGGCGGACGGGATGCCGCTGTCGAGATACATATGTATTCCAGTAGAGAAGTCGTCAGCACAAAAAAAATTATTAATGTAGGAAAAGTTGCAGGAGGGCACAGGGAAACCAGTACATTTAGCTGCAAGAAGGTGGAAATCTCCTTTAATGAAGCTGATTTCTGACCGCACAGATCTTACGTAAGCTGGAAGGGATTGTCATTTTGCACTCGTCTCGTGATGCGTCCTTCATACTGGTACCAGCGGCTGGGGAATGACGTTCTGTTATCCACAGGTCCAATGCTACGATAAGTCTCGTATCCGCAATCTCCAGACAAACAGTTCCAGTAAAAATAATCGCCAAATCCATCAATAAAAGATGACTTAAATCTGAAGTCAACCTGAAAGGCAGTCAGTTCACAATAACAAATGACAACATATTTCACCGAAAGATCCATAGTTTTTTTGTTTTTGTTTAATTAAAATTAAGATCTTTGGTGCAACAAAATAGCATAGTACATTTATTACAAAAGTCATATCTACATTATCCTCCAAGCCCCTCCCTTCACCCATCCCAAATGAAAATAATTATCATAATTTTCTGGAAAGGGGCAATTTAATTTTTTTTAAAAAAACTTGCAATATGAAAACAGTAATTTATTACAGCAACAGAAGTTTTTTCAGCGTTTTGCTTTATTAATGCGATAACACTTGTCATGGTGGTGGTGGAAGGGGTTGCTATTTATAAAATATTGCAGAGGTAATTGTACTGCCCCCATGCCTGAACAAAGCACATAAAATATAAGAACAAAGTATTTCTTTATATTTACCTAATTATTTAAATAGAGGAAATAAAGTTTATGTAAAAAATATTGTATATGATATATTTTGCGCCAGGAGCAAAGCAAAAAATAAAAAGCAAGTTACTTTGTATCTGGAACAAACCTTGCTGCAATGCAAGGGGTACAATTACTTTTTATTATTTTTGCATACAGGGTAAATACTGGCTGCTTTTGCATGTAGCTGAGAAATGCAACAAACTTTATTGTTACACTGCAATTTAGATTTGAGCTGTCTAGGACACTCCCTCTCCCACATCTAAATCTCTCCAGACATATAGCATATGCCCTCTCTGCATCACAGCATTTTACCAAGGTGAAAAATTACTTGCCTGATTTTGCTTGGTTCCGGTATGAATGGTCGACCATGTTATGGTCGACAGTCATTAGGTCGACCACTATTGGTCGACATTGACATGGTCGACATGGACACATGGTCGACACATGACAGGTCGACATATGAAAAGGTCGACCTGAGTTTTTAAACTTTTTTTGGTGTCGTTTTTTTTGTAAAGTGACTGGGAACCCCAATTAGTGCACCGCGTCCCCTTGCATGGCTCGCTTCGCTTGCCATGCTTCGGGCATGGTGCCTTCGCTCCGCTACCGCTTTGCTCGGCACACTTTACCGTTCCAATCGTAGTCCATGTGGATCGTAAAGTATGGAAAAGTTCCCCAAAAGAAAAAAAAGTTAAAAAACTCACGTCGACCTTTTCATGTGTCGACCATTTTCATGTGTCAACCATGTGTCCATGTCGACCATGTCAATGTCGACCAATAGTGGTCGACCTAATGACTGTCGACCATAACATGGTCGACCATGTGAATGGATACCATTTTGCTTGGCTCCCAGCTCACAATCATCCACATATTTAAGCTACTGTTGGGGTTCTTTTTCCATTTTTTAAAAAGGGACCTTTTTTTGTTTTTCCCCCCGAAATATTACAATCAAAGCCAAAACATAATGTATACTGCAAATGCATTAAAAAAAAAAGGGACCTGGCAAAGTGTAAAGCTTCTATTTATCCAGGCCAGTATCGCAGAGAGACAGCTGTGGAGGTTTTGAAATAGCAAAAGCAAACAAATAGGGCATTATTTAACATGGTCATAAAACATCTAAAATACTCTACACAACCAATGTTATGCAAATTGTCTAAAACAACAAACATAAACAGGTATGACCTCAAAATACTATTTACTGATCATAAATAGAAAATAAACAAAAGATAATAAAACAAACGGCGGGATGTAATGGAGTCCGAGATCACCGGAGGTACGGAATGCCGGCCGATCTTGGACATTTTTTTTAAAGAGGCACTTGCTTACAAGGCAAAACCATGCTCTGTAAGTGATTGCCCCTTTAAAGAAACGCCAGAGATCGGTCGGCGTTTCGCAAGCCTGGGGATCTCGAACTCCATTACATATTTTCATATATTTTATCCCAACATATTTTATTCTTAAAATATCTATAAATTCTCCAGTGTTGTGGCACTTTGTTTGAGGTATTGGGACTGCTTCTCATTAGGAAGAATATTGCTCCTTTAACCCCTTCGGTGGTATGCACGGAAATGTTCCGGGCTACCCAGCGCTGACAGCGCTGATTCCCTGGGGGCAGCCGTGCTTCCCTGGGGGCAGCTGTGCAGCATGCATGGCGCCCAGGAATCAGCATACTCCATTATGGAGTTTAGTCCGCCCCCTGGACTCCTACTAGCCAGGGATCGGGCTTAGCTGTAACATGGCTTATGCTGATTCCCGGGCGCCGCAAGGGAGCCAGAAATCAGTGCTGGCGATCCCCGTGGGTGAACACCAGGCGATAACCTCGCCCTGCCCCGTCACTCGCCCCCCCATCTTGCACCTCCCCCCCTGCTCCCATGCCAATTTAAAAACACCCGCCCAGGGTGTGTTTTTAAATTAAAAAATCTCCACTGAAGGGGTTAAGATAGTTCAAAATCGAATGTTTTGTGTATTGCAGCAAAATCAGAGCCGGCCATAGGCACAGGCAAACTAGGCAATTGCCTAGGGTATTTGATATGCCTAGGGGCATCAACAGCTTCTGCTGATTAAAATGATATGCAGCATGCCTATATTCTGTGTGTGGCATTTCTTATGCAGATACAGCCACAGTCTCACACAATATATAGGCATGCTGCATATCATTTTAATCAGCAGAATCTGCTTGTGCATCCTAGCCACATAGCAATGCAAATTAGATGCATTAAAAAAAAAAAAAAAAAAAGGTGCCCGACGTTAGCATTGAGGCAAGATTTATGAGGACACATCTGTATCCAAGCAGAGGCAGAGGTCACAGTGTTAGTGGCAGTGTGAGTGCTGTGTGCATTTGAGTGGGTTGGTTGTGCAGTAGTGTTCGGAATATGTGTAAGGAGCATTATGTGTGTCATGTAAAATTGCATTAATAATGTGCAACATATGTGTAAGGGGCACTATGTGTGTCATTATGTGTATAAGGGCATTAATTATGTGTGGCATATGTGTAACAGGGTACTACTGTATGTGTGTCATTATGTGTATAAGGGCATTAATGTGTGGCATATATGTAAGGGACATTATGTGTAAAAGGGCATTAATAAAGGTTGTCATAATGTGTAAGACACATTATGTTTATAAGGACATTAATAATGTGTAAGGGGCATTACTGTGTTGAATTATGTGTATAAATGCATTACTAATGTGTGGCATTATGTGTATAAGGTGCTCTACTATGTGGTGTTGCATATAGAAAGGGCACTACTGTGTCATCTAATATGAATAAAGGCCCTCATTCCGAGTTGATCGGTCGCAAGGCGAATTTAGCAGAGTTACACACGCTAAGCCGACGCCTACTGGGAGTGTATCTTAGCATCTTAAAATTGCGACCGATGTATTCGCAATATTGCGAGCACAAACTACTTAGCAGTTTTAGAGTAGCTCCAGACTTACTCTGCCTGTGCGATCAGTTCAGTGCTTGTCGTTCCTGGTTTGACGTCACAAACACACCCAGCGTTCGCCCAACCACTCCCCCGTTTCTCCGGCCACTCCTGCGTTTTTTCCGGAAACGGTAGCGTTTTCAGCCACACGCCCATAAAACGCCGTGTTTCCGCCCAGTAACACCCATTTCCTGTCAATCACATTACGTTCGCCGGAGCGATGAGAAAGCCGTGAGTAAAAATACTTTCTTCATAGCAAAGATACTTGGCGCAGTCGCAGTGCGAATATTGCGCATGCGCACTAAGCGGAATTTCACTGCGATGCGATGAAAAATACAGAGCGAACGACTCGGAATGAGGGCCAAAGAGCAATAGGTTGTGGTGTAATGTGAATAAGGAGCAATTCAGTGTGATGTAATATGAATAAGGGGCACTACTGTGGGGAGTAATGTTTATAAGGTAAAGTAATACTACTGTGGGATGTAATATGAATTATGGACACTATCGCATGATCAAATGTGAATAAAGTTGCAGTACTGTGTGGCGTAATTGGAATTGGGGTTACTATTGTGTGGCCATACCCCTTGCCAGCAAAAACACACCCCTTTTTGGGCTGTGTGCCAAATGTGCGAACAGTTCCTATTTAAAATATAGGGGGTACAAACACCAAAATAAGGACTGCTATGGGTGAGGGGTGTTGGTGCTGGGAAAGAGGTGCAAGGTCAGAGGCAGAACCAACGGTGGTGCTAGGGGGCACCAGCCAAAATCTTGCCTAGGGCATCATATTGGTTAGGGCCGGCTCTGAGCAAAATGAATCACAGGAGAGTCATTCATCTCTATGTGGGAGTCACAGGCACATTTTCCGGATGCATACTGTACACACGCCGGCTTATTAGTATGTTTAGGTCAGGGATAGGCATCCTGTGACGCTTCAGCTGCTGTGGAACTACACCTCCCAGCATGCCTTGCCACAGTTTTTCTGTTAGGGCGTGCTAAAATTGTGGCAGAGCATGCTGGGATGTATAGTTCCACAGCAGCAGGAGTGCGGCAGGTTGCCTACCCCTGATCTGTTTTCTATTCATGCCTACCCCTGATTGCAGGATTTATTTGCTGTCATCATCTAACCATCTTCCAGAATGTATGCATGTGTATGTCCTGTGGAGCATGCTCTGTGTGGGACATACATTGGGACAGAGATCAGGCTGTACAGTCACCCAATGTACAGTAAGTATGTGCTTGTGCGTATACAGCCTAGGCGTCACCATGTGTATTCTGGGCATAGGCATTGTAGGTGTAATGAAAGATAGAATTAAGATTTCATCAACAACAAATAAGCATTGGTTATTGGCATGACATCTTACCGTCCATCCATCAAGCTGTTTCTCTCTTGCTCGGAAAGATATGGTTCCACCCTGCATGTGGGACCCTGATGCACCTGTGAAGGCGAAAACACACAGAATTAACACCAGAACTCCCTCCATCTCGGCGTCGCTTCCACCCTGAGCCAGCAGTCGCAATGCTGACCTTATATATTGGAAGCATCGTTAAAGGGCGTACAGCTTGTAAACTTTGTGTTGGAAAAGAGAGGACAATTTTTATCTGGCATATACACAGAAGATTGATGTCTTCCATATACACTCAAAAGTCAACAATCTCGTCAGTAAATGAGGAAGTTATTACAGATAATTTGTTGTTAGAGTAAATGTGTGATAGGTAAGTGACCCAATGACAGTGTCTGATGCAGTAAAACTGTAAATGCTTTCGTTCTCACTGTTCATGAGAGTAGCCCACAGAATTCAGACATAGTCATCATGGTTATTTATGAGGAAACAAACTTCATTGATAGTACATGGAGATTAAATACCCAGTGACACTTAACAAATGAGCACATAAATTGCAAGCCATATATAGGTAATAAAAGGGCTCATAATAAATCAGCTAGCATACACATCCACTCAAATGTGATGTCATGGAAGAGTTTTGAAAATTGATGCACAATGAGCGTTTCTGCAGTATGTACCCAGTAATTGTTACATAGAAACTGACGACAGATAAGAACCACTAGACCCATCTAGTCTGTCCATGCACATACACACTTACACACTAGGGTTAATATTTGTTGGCAGCCAGTTAACCTACTGTCACAACTGAGGGCCTGAGTTGACGGGAGGCAACCTCAGTTGTAGGGGCTGAGATGTAACGGAACCTGGGAGGTTGTATCAGACCCCTAGACATGTAAGTAACATGTAGAATAACTGCCCGAAGGCGTGACCACGACAACCAGGATAAAAGTCAATGATGTTTATTATGACAAACTCCGTAACACAGCAGAAAATAAGAAAACATAAAAGTCAGCAGGGCAATAATACAGTTCCTGGGTACTACAGGGTGGCAAGGGCCACAGGCACTGGTAGTGTGAGACAGTTCTAATAATCTTCTAGTTGGAAAGTCCTTACCAGGCCTGACTGTAGCAATGGAGAGAACCCAGGATCGTACCAGCTGGTGTTCCAGGAAAGGCTGGGCTGCTGAAGGTAAAACGGCTGCTGTGGATACTGGCTGGAACCAGACTGTTGTTGGTACGGAGTGGATACTGGCTGGAACCAGTTAAATAATAAACGAACTTGAGAGCGATGAAATAATAATACCGGTGGAGAGTGGTAAACTGCAGAAAGGACACCGGCCCTTTAAGGGAAGCTGTACACTGCTGGAAGCTGGGCTGGAAGCAGGTGATTGACTTGAGAGCGATGAAATAATAATACCGGTGGAGAGTGGTAAACTGCAGAAAGGACACCGGCCCTTTAAGAGAAGTTGTACACTGCTGGAAGCTCGGCTGGAAGCAGGTGATTGCTGTAGCTGGAAACAGGTGAGTCCAGAATGGATCGGAGAGTCAGGCTACACCGCAGATGGAATGCTGGTGCGGGTCTCTATAGCAGAAGTCTGGAGACAGGAGCTGGAACCTGGAAGACAACCACAGGAGAGAGACAAACTGGAACTAGGTTAGACAACCAAAGCACTGACGCCTTCCTTGTTCAGGCACAGCTTACTTATACCTGCAGCAAGGAAGGGGTTGGCTAGGCAATTATGCAAATCAACAATACAGACAGCAGATTGGTGGAAATGATCAGATGACAAAAACCAAGATGGCTGCGCCCATGCAGACACTTGGAGGGAAGTTTGGTTTGTAATCCATGTGAGAATTGAAACAGTAATGGCGACGCCGGCCACAGGAGACAGGAGACGCCAGACTGACAAGCGCACATTTAACCACGCGGGCACAGCGGAGGCCGCGGCTGATGAAATCACCACTCTGACATTCTGCATGTGGAAACTCAGAAACAGCGGGATCCGGTCCTGGAATGCTGAGCCAGCCTTAGGAGGCATCTGAAGGGTAAGTAATGGCGTCCAGATACCCGGATCGTGACAGCACCCCCCCCTTTAGGAGTGGCCCCAGGACACTTCTTAGGCTTTAAAGGAAACTTTGCGTGGAAATTTCGGACCAAGGCAGGAGCATGGACGTCTGAGGCATTGGTCCAAGAGCGTTCTTCAGGACCATAGCCCTTCCAGTCAATGAGGTATTGTAACTGACCGTAGCGGAAACGTGAGTCCAAAATCTTGGCCACCTCGTACTCGACTCCCCGTTGAGTCTGAACTTTGGGAGCTGGAGGAAGTGCGGAATGAAACCGATTCAGGATCAGCGGTTTCAACAAAGAAACATGAAATGTCCTGGGTATTTTCAAGAAGGATGGTAACTGTAACCTGTAGGCAACAGGATTGATGACTTGTTCAATCTTGAAGGGTCCGATGTAGCGAGGTGCAAATTTCATGCTGGGAACTCTCAACCTCAAATTCTTCGTGGACAACCACACACGATCACCCACCTTGAGAGCAGGAACCGCTCTACGCTTCCTATCGGCAAACTTTTTATACCTGAATGAGGCTTTAAGCAGGGCTGCGCGGACGTTCTTCCAGTTATTTGAAAACTGACGCAAGGTGACATCCACTGCTGGAACAGAAGTTGCGGGAAGCGGTTGGAATTCTGGGACTTTAGGGTGGAATCCATAATTAATGAAGAATGGTGTAGAAGAAGATGAGGAATGGTATTGATTGTTGTGGCTGAACTCGGCCCAAGGAAGGAGTTGAACCCAGTCATCTTGAGAGGAAGACACATATATACGGAGGAAGGCCTCCAAGTCCTGATTCACCCTCTCGGTTTGACCATTGGTCTGAGGATGGTAAGCCGTGGAAAACTTTAACTTGACTTGGAGGGCTTGACACAAACTTCGCCAAAATTTGGCTACAAATTGTACTCCACGATCCGAGATGATCTCTTCAGGAAGACCGTGAAGTCGGAAGATCTCTTGTATAAACACTTGAGCCAACTTGGAAGCTGACGGAAGACCGGTGAGAGGGATGAAATGTGCCATCTTGGTGAACCGGTCAACTACCACCCAGATGGTATTAAACTTGTTGCAGATAGGTAGATCGGAAACAAAGTCCATCGACAAATGGGTCCATGGTCGACGGGGAACAGATAATGGAACCAGTTGCCCCGCAGGCGACTGGCGGGAGACTTTGTGTTGGGCACACTTTGGGCAGGAGGCAATAAATTCCATAACGTCCTTTTTCAGAGTTGGCCACCAGTAGGACCTAGAAATAAATTCAAGGGTTTTCTGAATGCCTGTATGTCCAGCAAAACGGGAAGCATGGGCCCAATGCATGAGCTTCTTCCTTAGAACTGGCTTAACAAAACTTTTCCCTGGTGGAGGCGTAGAGTCCATCCCTACCGTGGAGAATGCCAACGGATTAATAATAGGATGCTTGTCTGCAGACTCGGACTCATTTTCTTGCTCCCATGAGCGGGAAAGGGCATCGGCCTTACGATTCTGAGAACCCGGACAGAACTGGAGTTTAAAGTCAAATCTGGAAAAGAAAAGTGCCCATCTGGCCTGACGAGGGTTGAGACATTGTGCGCCTTTGAGATATAAAAGATTTTTGTGGTCGGTAAGTATGGTGATTGAGTGGGAAGCTCCCTCCAACAGGTATCTCCACTCCTCCAGAGCGAGCTTGATGGCTAGCAACTCCTGATCGCCAATGGCATAGTTGCGCTCAGCTGGGGAGAACTTCCGGGAGAAGAAACTGCAAGGATGTAGATGTCCATCTTTGGCCTTCTGGGATAACACTGCTCCTACTCCAACGGAGGAGGCATCTACCTCTAAGATAAAAGGAGAGTCGGTGTCAGGCTGTTTCAGAACTGGTGCAGAGATGAACCGTTGCTTCAGAAGGTGAAAGGCCTGTGTAGCTTCCTCGGACCACTTGGACGGATTAGCACCTTTCTTGGTTAATGCAGTGATAGGCGCCACAATGGTGGAAAAGTCTCGTATAAATTTTCTATAATAATTGGCGAACCCTAAGAACCTCTGGACCCCTTTGAGGCTTAAGGGTATAGGCCAATTCTGGATTGCTTGGAGTTTCTCAGGATCCATCTCTAGTCCGGAACCGGACACAATGTAACCTAGAAACGGAATGGTTTTAACTTCAAACACACACTTCTCCAATTTACAATAGAGGTGATTGACACGGAGACGGGAAAGAACCTCTTTTACCCAGAAACGATGATCTTCGAGATTATTAGCAAAGATGAGGATGTCGTCTAGATAAACCACGACATGGCGGTACAGGATGTCCCTGAAGATCTCATTCACGAAGTGCTGGAAGACTGCTGGAGCGTTGCTCAATCCGAAGGGCATGACGAGGTACTCATAATGTCCGTCACGGGTGTTAAAGGCGGTCTTCCACTCGTCACCCTCACGGATTCGGATGAGATTGTAGGCACCCCTCAAGTCCAGCTTTGTGAAAATGGTTGCACCACTAACTCTATCAAAGAGCTCAGTAATCAGGGGTAAAGGGTATCGGTTCTTGACGGTAATGTCGTTCAGACCCCTGTAGTCGATGCACGGACGCAGACCACCGTCTTTCTTCTTAACGAAGAAGAAGCCTGCGCCGGCTGGAGAAGAAGATGGTCGGATGAAACCCTTCGCCAGGTTCTCTTTGATGTACTCTTCCATGGAGTGTGTCTCGGGCAGAGACAACGGATAAGTTCGGCCTCGCGGTGGAACCTTCCCTGGAATGAGGTCGATTGGGCAGTCCCATTCTCTATGAGGAGGAAGGATATCAGCAGAGGCTTTACTGAACACATCCGTGAAGTCTTGATATGGAGGAGGCGGAACATCAGTTGACCTGGGGAAGGAAGAACAAACAGGAAGAACTTTGGCTAAACAAGTCCCAGCACAGGAGGGACCCCATGCCAGTATTTGCGTAGTCGTCCAGTCAATTGATGGGTTGTGGAGACGGAGCCATGGAAGGCCTAAAACCACTGGATGTGTGGCTCTTGGAATCACTAAAAAAGAAATATACTCAGAATGAAGAACTCCCACTCTCAGACGAACTGGAAGAGTCCTTAAGGAAATGACTGCGTCAAAAATCTTGCTGCCATCCACGGCAGTCAAAGAGATGGACGAGGACAGTCTCTCGGTGGGTAGGGACCACCGTTTAACATAAGCTTCGGTTATGAAATTCCCAGCTGCTCCGGAATCAAGGAGGGCAATGACGTTCCTGTAACGTTGAGCAATTTGGAGCGACACTGGGAGGTTACAGTCATGAGGAGATGGAGAGGAGATCATCACTCCTAGCCGGCCCTCTCCTTGGCGAACTAGGATCTGGAGTCCCGGACGTTTGGGACAGGCATTGATAGTGTGCGACGGAGCTGCACAGTAGAGACAGAGAGACTCAGAGAGACGTTTTCGGCGCTCAGCAGGAGATAGACGGGAACGACTAATTTGCATAGGCTCATCCTTGGATGGAGATGGTTGACGAGAAGGAGGAGCAGAAGATTTAGGAGTAGATGATCTTCCTCGCTCGGTTGCTCTCTCTCTAAAACGTAGATCAACCTTCGTGCAAAGAGAAATTAGCTCATCCAACTTAGAGGGCAAGTCTCTGGTAGCTAACTCATCCTTGATGCGTTCTGATAAGCCATGCCAGAATGCAGCATACAGGGCCTCGTCGTTCCATGCCAGTTCGGATGCCAGGATTTTAAACTGTATAAGATACTGTCCCACGGTACGTGTTCCCTGGCGTAAACGAAGAATCTCAGATGAAGCAGATGTTATCCGGCCTGGCTCGTCGAAGATGCGCCTGAATGTAGCTACAAAGTCAGTATAGGAGGATAGCAGGGGATCAGACTTCTCCCATAAAGGTGATGCCCAGTCAAGGGCTGAGCCACTGAGAAGGGAGATGATATAGGCAATTTTGGTACGGTCACTGAAGAAATTGCCAGGTAGAAGCTCAAAGTGGATTTCACATTGATTGAGAAATCCCCTGCAGAACCTTGGAGATCCATCAAATTTTGCTGGCGTTGGAAGATGAAGATGTGGACTGGAAATGGGTAAGGTGGGTGGGGTTACAGCTGGTGTCACTGTAGTGGACGCACCGGACGTGCCAGGTCCACGGAGGGTCGTTTGAATCCCATCCAGCCGTGTGGAGAGATCCTGGAGACAGCGGATGATGTGGCCCTGTGCAGCCTCCTGATGTTCAAGTCGGGCTGCCAGTTCTTGCATCGGCCTGGCCGCTTGATCCTGGTCTCCGGCTGGATTCATTAGGTCAGTGCTTACTGTCACAACTGAGGGCCTGAGTTGACGGGAGGCAACCTCAGTTGTAGGGGCTGAGATGTAACGGAACCTGGGAGGTTGTATCAGACCCCTAGACATGTAAGTAACATGTAGAATAACTGCCCGAAGGCGTGACCACGACAACCAGGATAAAAGTCAATGATGTTTATTATGACAAACTCCGTAACACAGCAGAAAATAAGAAAACATAAAAGTCAGCAGGGCAATAATACAGTTCCTGGGTACTACAGGGTGGCAAGGGCCACAGGCACTGGTAGTGTGAGACAGTTCTAATAATCTTCTAGTTGGAAAGTCCTTACCAGGCCTGACTGTAGCAATGGAGAGAACCCAGGATCGTACCAGCTGGTGTTCCAGGAAAGGCTGGGCTGCTGAAGGTAAAACGGCTGCTGTGGATACTGGCTGGAACCAGACTGTTGTTGGTACGGAGTGGATACTGGCTGGAACCAGTTAAATAATAAACGAACTTGAGAGCGATGAAATAATAATACCGGTGGAGAGTGGTAAACTGCAGAAAGGACACCGGCCCTTTAAGGGAAGCTGTACACTGCTGGAAGCTGGGCTGGAAGCAGGTGATTGACTTGAGAGCGATGAAATAATAATACCGGTGGAGAGTGGTAAACTGCAGAAAGGACACCGGCCCTTTAAGAGAAGTTGTACACTGCTGGAAGCTCGGCTGGAAGCAGGTGATTGCTGTAGCTGGAAACAGGTGAGTCCAGAATGGATCGGAGAGTCAGGCTACACCGCAGATGGAATGCTGGTGCGGGTCTCTATAGCAGAAGTCTGGAGACAGGAGCTGGAACCTGGAAGACAACCACAGGAGAGAGACAAACTGGAACTAGGTTAGACAACCAAAGCACTGACGCCTTCCTTGTTCAGGCACAGCTTACTTATACCTGCAGCAAGGAAGGGGTTGGCTAGGCAATTATGCAAATCAACAATACAGACAGCAGATTGGTGGAAATGATCAGATGACAAAAACCAAGATGGCTGCGCCCATGCAGACACTTGGAGGGAAGTTTGGTTTGTAATCCATGTGAGAATTGAAACAGTAATGGCGACGCCGGCCACAGGAGACAGGAGACGCCAGACTGACAAGCGCACATTTAACCACGCGGGCACAGCGGAGGCCGCGGCTGATGAAATCACCACTCTGACATTCTGCATGTGGAAACTCAGAAACAGCGGGATCCGGTCCTGGAATGCTGAGCCAGCCTTAGGAGGCATCTGAAGGGTAAGTAATGGCGTCCAGATACCCGGATCGTGACACCTACCAGTATATTTTGGAGGGTGGGAGGAAACAGGAGTTCCTGGGGGAAACCCACGCAAGCACGGGGAGAATATACAAACTCCACACTGTTAAGGCCATAGTTGCAAACCTGTGCAAACATAGGCCCAGATTGATCAAGCCTTGGAGAGTGGTAAATTGCACAGTGATAAAGTACCAACCAATCAGCTCCTAACTGTAATTTTTCAAACACACCCTGTAACATGGTAGTTAGCAGGGGTTAAACTGAGCCGAAACGGGGCGGAACTGCGTTCCGTCAGTTCCACTTGGAGACGGAACACAGTTCCGCCTTCCCGGCTCACCTAACCCGATGTCCCGGCACTACAGGGAGATGCTGGCCACCCGCTGAGATTGCGTTACCAGCAGGTGCCTGTCTCCCTCTCCACAGTGGCAGCCAGTGCCGCGCTATGGGAGAGACGTCATGACGTCTCTCCCATAGTGCCAAGGAGCGGACGCCAAGAGAGGACTGCGGCGGGAGCGGGGCTTGGTGAGTATGGTGCCTCCCCCCCTCCCATATGTGTACTAGTAGTGGCGCTTCTACTGGGGGCAAGTTACTGGGGGGGGGCTTTACTACTGGGGGCAAATTACAGAGGGGCAAACTATTGGGAGGCTTTACTACTGGGGACAAACTACAGAGGAGCAAACTACTGGGGGGCTTTAGTACTGGGGCAAACTACTGGGGGGCTTTACTGCTTGGGCAAACTACAAGGGGGGCACGCTACAAAGGGGCAAACTACTAAGGGCATTACTACAAGGGGGCAAACTATACGGGGGCTAAACTACTGGCAGCATTACTACTGTGGCTAAACTACAAGGGGGCATAACTACAGGAGCTAAACTACTGGGGGTATAACTACAGGGGGGCATTACAACAAGGGGCAAACTACTGGGGGCATTACTAACAGGGGCAAACTACATGGGGCTAAACAACTGGGGGCACAACTGCAGGGGGCATTACCACTGGGGGCTAAACTACATGGGGCAAACTACATGAGGGCAAAACTACTGGGGGCATTACCACTGTGAGGCTAAACTAAAGGGGGAGAGTAAATTACTGAGGTCATAACTGCAGGGGCATTACCAGTGGGGGCATGACTACTGGGGCTAAACTACAGGGAGCTAAACGGCTGGGGGCATTACTACAGGCAACATTACTACTGGGGGCAATATTACACAGGGGCATTACCATTAAGGGCATTACTGATGGGGTGCACTGCTAATGAGGGCATTGTAAAGGGGGCACTTCACAAGGGGCATCACTCCTGGGGACATAAGGGGCACTACTATTGCGGGCATTGCATAAGTGGCACTACTACTGTGGGCATTGTATAAGGGGTGCTACTGCTGTGGGCATTACTGTATGGGCCGACAAAGAAGCTGAGCTACCGGTCCGCCCTCCGTCGCTCCGCCCTCCGTCGCTCCGCCCCTACCATCGCCTCCGCACTGGAAGCCCTGGTTCCAAACTCCCAGCTGCAGCGGATCTAGGACTAGGCCGGCTTTATTATCCCTGCCGCCGCATCGAGCTCCTGTGACCACGATGCTACTAGTTCAAATCTGTCGCTGATTGACTGCCGGTCCGCAGCAGTTTTGAAATATTAGTGCTGTGGTCACAGGAGCTCCATGCGGCGGCAGGGATAATAAAGCCAGCCTGGTGCCGATCCACTGCAGCCGCCCTCAGCCTCCTCTGCCGCCCCGCCCTCAGACCTCTGCATGCCCACAGCCTCCTCCTCCGCACTATCTCTGAGGCCCACAGCCTCCTCCACTCCACTTAGCACAGCCTACTCATCCACCACACCGCAGACCACTGCCGCTGCTAAACAGGTAATCTTACCCTGCTGCCTGTCTCTCTCCCTAGTCCCTACTGTATGCCCTTGCTGTCACTCTCCATGTCCCTGCTGTCATTTTCCATGTCCCTACTGTCACTCTTCCTGTCACTCTGTCACTCTATAATGTGAATTTTGGCTCATACCGTGTGCTATAATGTGAATTTTGGCTCATTCTGTGTGCTATAATGTGAATTTCGGCTCATACCGTGTGCTATAATGTGAATTTTGGCTCATACCATGTGCTATAATGTGAATTTCGGCTCATACTGTGGGGTATAATGGGAATTTCGGCTCATTCTGTGTGTTATAATGTGAATTTCGGCTCATACCGTGTGCTATAGTGTGAATTTCGGGTCATACTGTGTGGTGTAATGTGAATTTGGCTCATACTCTGTGGTGTAATATGAATGTGGCTCATACTGTGTGGTATAATGGGAATTTTGGCTCATACTGTGGTATAATGTGAAAGGGGTCCTACTATTGTGGTGCATAATGTGTATAAGGGGTATATGGTGTGGTAAACTACACTGAAGGGCACTCCCCCTTTTGCGTGGCCATGCCCCCTTTTCAGGAGCGTGAATTCGGCGCGCACATAATTGCAACCTTCACTTTTCCATACCCCCACTTAAAAATTTCCACTTGGGTGCTACTACTGTGGGCATTATTACTATTGTGTGACCACGCCCCTTTCTTTTTGAGACCACACCCCCTTATTGCAGCGCACGCCTACGGTGTGTGCAATACCTCTTACATGGGCACCGTGGTGAGGGGGGGGGGGGGAGTTCCACCCCCTCTCTAGGATCACTTTAAGCACTGGTAGTTAGGAGCTGGTTGGTTGGTACTTAATCACCTTCTTGGGAAATATATTCCAAAAAATGTGTGGCTGCGCATGCCGCATAAGGGGTGTTGGGTGAGGACCGATGGGCAGCAGGGACGGCGGCTGAGGGTGGGGTGCAACTACTAACCCCCCTGCACATCACGCAGAGAGAAAGAGTACATTGCTTTTGCAGTTGCCTCTATTCCCCAGTGCAGCACACAGCAGTCAGTTCTCTCTCTCCCCACCCCATTTGGCAATGTCTACAATGGGGAAGTGTGTGTGTGTGTGTGTGTGTGAGGGGGGCAGTGGTACCCACCCCTCCTTTCAGGGCCCCTCCAACAGGTTTGGGTCCATGTAAAGAGTACCCGCTCCCCCCCTCCCCTTGGTGCTACTGTTCATTTCTTCTACTTATACTGTATATTAACCTTTCCCCCCCCCCAAAAAAAAAAAAACAATCAAAATAGTCTATTTTTTAATGATTGAATTAGGACAAGAACATATATTTAAAATGTATCCAAAATTACATTATAAAAAAACAAAATACATGAATAATGAATATATCAGGAATAATGAAGACATCCATAGCCTCAAAAACATAGTAGTAAACATAGCAATCACAAGTCAAGTATTACATGGTGTGATCTAGAACAGGGGGGCCCCATTTGAAAGTACCTCTGTATCATACCAGGTCCTGAGCCTAACTGTCCTGCGCACATAATGCTTAGTTGACGGTGGCAGTGTAGTCAAATAAGGGAGCCATATAGCAAAAAAAATATTTGACCCAGCTTCAACATATAATAAGCATTTAACCCAATCCATTTGGCATAGAAAAAACAACCAAGGTAACATAATTGTAAGAGGTATATGATCTTTTTGCATCCATTGGGACAGAATGGTCTTTTTCGAGGCTGCAGCGATGCGGGCCAGTAGCAGCGTAGTATCCCTATACTGAGGAGTATAATGATTCCAAAATGCCCAAGACATTGTTATCGTAAAAGATATGCCTAAACCAGAATATATATACATCTGAACATCATTTCAAAATTACTGTATTATTGAACAAGTCTGCAAACAGTATAGTTGTGGAGTGTAAGTAGTTCTCTCATTGGCTGTGCTGGCCTCAGTGTCATCAGCCAAAGGCAGAAACGAATAAAACACACCACGGATACTCTTGTACTATCTATATTTCTATTGGCTGGTGTGAGTAAGGGTCTCTCATGCCGTATTCAATGTGGTAGCGCATACGGGGCAGCAGAACCCTGAAATACGCCGCAAGGCCCTGTCTGTCTCTTTTACTTTGGCAAACATTACCTCACACACCTGTGACTTGAGCCGAGGCCCAAAGGAGAATACATGAGCCTGTACCTTTTTAACCATGTTGTCTTTCATGTGTGTTTAGTGTGTAAATATTTCACCTTTTAGTCTTCAGGAGTCCTGACACTCCATTTTATGGTGGTATATATTAAAAGTTAAGTTTTAATAATTGCCCAATTAAACATGGGTACAATTTGATTACACTTTAGAGTGCCCTGACATAGGAGAGTCTTCTTTTGGTACATTTTTGGCACAATTAATTTCACTCTCAGGGAGCACCACCTACCTGCCCAGCAGATGAGCAATTAGCCACCTGCAAGGGCCGGAATTTGAGCTATAAAGTGTATTCTGACATAATTCCTGATACGTTTTGGATCTATTTAGAGATCTGTGCAGTCAACACCAAAACCCTACCCGTAAAACCCTCCGAATATATAAACGTCTGAACATCATTTCAAAATTACTGTATTATTGAACAAGTCTACAAACAGTAATTAATATCTGCGTCTGGGGTCAGGGACGGTTCTACACCTTGTGGCACCCAGTGCGAAAGTTTCCGCTGGCGCCCCCCCTTCCTGCGGCAAAACAGGGGCGTGGCTTCATAGGGGAGGGTTGTGGCCACAGTTATGCCCCCAGTAGCTGTGCCCCCAGATTTGCCCCAAGTAGGGTAGAGTATTTAAACTTATCCAAGACCCCTGTGAGATATCTAAGCCTGGGAGTAAAATAAGCTCTGTGTAATATTTTATAATGCATCTCCGAGTATGAAAGGGAGACTAAGAGATCTATTTATCACCATCCACATCTGATGATGCGGATGACAGATGGTAAACTCGACCAAACTCAGAATGCGATAATTGAGTACATCGCATGGATGTATCAATTATCACATGCAGGGACAGAGCTTGTGGTCAATCTCTGTCCCTGCGATGCCTCTTCGCAGCATCATTGGGGTATTTTTTGTAAAAAAATACCCCAATGGCCTGCTGCGTATGTGCCGCCGCCGTGTTCCCCCCTTCCCCGTCGCAACTACCCCCACGCCAAATAAAGCACCCCCCCTAGATTCATACTTACCAGTCCCAGGAGCCAGTGTCCACTGCTCTGGTGAGCGCTGCCGGGCACCGGGTCTTTCTTCTGTGCTGTGACCCCCGGTGCTGTAAAGTGAGCTGACATATTGCAACATCACTTTACTGCACCAGGGTCACAGCACAGCATATGGAGGTCCCGGCACCTGTCAGCGGGGCACATCTACTGAGGGCACAATGGCTGGGGGCACATCTGCAGGAGGCACATCTACTGGGGGCACATCTGCTGGGGGCACAATGGTTGGGAGCACATCTAATGGGGACACATTTACTCGGGCACAATGGCTGGGGGTACATCTACTTGGGCATAACTTCTGACTGTGGGCATAACTACAGGGGGCACAACTGCTGGTAGCACATCTGCTACGTATGTGCCACCAGTGTTCCCCACTCCCCCATTGCGACTACCCCCATGCCAGATAAAACATCTTCCCCCCCGGATTCATACTTACCAGTCCCAGGAGCCGGTGTCCACTGCTCCGTTGAGCGCTGCCAGGCACCAGGTCCTTCTGTGTAGCATGAGTAGTAATTATTGTTATAAATATATCAATAAAGTGCTAAAGTGAAATGCAATGCATGTATGTTAAGTAGTATGTAGAATAGTGTAGAAAATAGGAAAATTACCTGTATATAATTATTCATGCTGATGTGTATATATATATATACACCTTGGATCTGTATGTATTTATCTCAGGGGGGATTAATGGGGTACAGTAGGGGTTGTTAGTGGGTTACACTAGACGTGGGCTGAGAGGAGATTGTTTATGCTGACATAGCGCTATGGCTGCTGTTAACATGAGAGACCCACGCGCTGGCAAAATGAGAACCGCGTGCAGAGAGGGGGATCCGTGCGGCGGTAGAAGAGAACCGCGTGCAGAGAGGGGGCCCTGCGCATCGGGAAATGAGAGCCATGTGCAGAGGAGGGGGCCCACACGCTGGTAGGAGAGAGCATATAAAAAAGCTCTCCCGCCGGCACTAGGCAGACTGCTGTTCCTCCGGGTAGAGTGCGCACACTATCTCCAGAGTGCTGCTGAGAAGAGCTGTGGTGGCGCTGCTGGGATGGTGTAGCGTACCGGCACCGGACATACCTGGCTGCAGTAGCTGGAAGGGGCCGCTGGTTGCAGAGCGGAAGCCGGAGAAGCAGTGCCGTGGTCCGCGCTGAAGTTAAGGGCGGCGGTGTTAAGGATGCCCCATTCCGGCCATCCACAGTGATGCACAGCGCAAGCAACAGGGGGCGAGTAACAGCTCCATAGCAACGGAGGGACGCCAGTGCCGAATCACCTCCAGCAAGCCTAAGAAGGCAGTACAGACTAGAAGCGCCACCCATAGCAGTGTGCATCAGCCTCATTCAAGCCTGTCAGCAAGCTAAAGGGAGGAGTCAGGGGAGTGTTTTCCAGTGATCAGCGCTTCTGAAGAGCGTAAGTGCATATTTAAACTACTGCATTACCAACACACTAAGGGTCAAAGCACTCACAATAGACTTCCCAGCAGATTACATAGAGTCCCTCTGTGAGGAGGATTAGGATATTACACCTCAAGGGCTTAATTCATATACAGCTACAGTGTAAACAACAGGAAATAAGAGTGCCTACATAGGTGTGTGTATAGAAGGAGCAGTAATTGAGAGGCATTGACTGTAAGCTCCACCCACTTACAAGGAAAAGTTACCCTAAACTGAACCAAGAAAGTTTAGCTCAACTCAGTGAACCTGTTAAAGTATAAGGAGGCAACACACAGGTTTATGCCATATGGGTCACTATATGTTGTAATCTCTATAGACTCAAGCGTCCAGCACTGCGTTGCTAGTTATGTGGTGTTCCATAGACTGTAATGTTATGTAATGCAGCTGGGAATGGAATATTAGATCGATGCCCCTTAACCCAGAAAGGAAAGTGAGGCAGTAGCTGTATGCAGAAAAGGTAGATCCTGAGAACACATTAGCAAAGAGACTGCCTTTGTAAAAGTAAACTCAGGACAAAGGTTGAGTAGAGACAAACCCTTTTGGTTGCCATTACATATCCTTCAGTACAGCTGCACTCCATGTATTTCTTGTATATATATACCAACCTCTGAGAAAGGACGAAGATTTATGTAAAGACTATAAGGGAGAGCGCACAAGTACACTGTAACTGAAAGCAGTTTGTATTAATCAATGGTCTGCATTGTAGAGTGGCGGAAGTAAATATTGAACCCAACAACACCGGCCCTTGGTACTAATTTAAAGTACAGCATCAATAAGTTTAAGGGCTGGCCAGGGTGTGTATCATAATACCCTTTATGTAAGGAGGTTGAACAGTTATCACTCCTAAGGGACATTTATAGATCAGAAAGGGCAGACTGTATGTGACTATATATAATTTATATGTATGCTACTGGACAGTGTTAAGAGCCTAAGTACTTAAGGTCGGAGTGAAGTGGAAAGACTAATTTATCTGAACTGAGAAACAAATGCACTGCTTACTACATATACAGTTTTAAGGCTGCAAAGGATAGTGTTGGTAACCTCATAAATTACATTGTGTCACTTAAATGGAACCTTGCAGTAAAAGTAGCCAAGACTAATGCAGTTACAGGGCACTAACTGCTACACCAAGTAGAAATTCAGCAAGGGAAAGACACAATTGTAGCAGAGTGCAGGGCATCCACCTACAGTGTGGCGAGTAATTGAAACATCACAGCAGCAACAGTTGAGATTGATACAGTTATTAAATACCAGCTGTCAGACTACATAGAACTTCAGGAAGAGAAGACACAATTGTAGCGGAGTGCAGGATACTTCATGCAGACTGTTCCATAGACATTGCCTGCTATCTTTTAATGTGGAGAATCTAGCACAATTAAGGAGATGGACATTATACTACATAAACAACTCATCCTATGACTGAGTCTCGGTGTGGATTAATGTTAGTATGCTACGCTGTATAAAGCATCTTCTGCTATAACAGGAAAAGGGGAATATAACCCAACAGAAAGTGGGGGCCTCAGGCCAGGTATTCGCTAGTGTACACTGATTTAAGGGCCCAGACATTGCACTTAATTTTTAAGTACCCGGGTCTCTCTTACATTAATATTATGGTATTTTTTGTGTATTGTATGCAAAATAACTTGTATAGGTTCCAGAGGGGGAAATAGTGGGACTGGATTGTAAATGTTATTTGTTTTACTATGCTGGTAAGAAATGTTTGCCTTTAACCTTCAAATATGTTTTGTGATAAATAAATATAAAGGAATTATACTTTCCATATGTAATGTGATTTGGAATTCCATCCGGAGATCCTGGAAACGCAAACAGAAGAACAGGTATAATATATATTGTAAAGAATGTGCACATATACATTTATGATACAGATAGACTTGCAATTATTATTCATCATTAGAGAGAGACTTACCCTGGCAAGCCCAAATAATTAGCTTGGGTGGAGGCACAAATACTGAGTAAACCATTCCTTAGTGAGATGATTAAGAATTTCATATTAGAGTATTAGGGGAGGGGTTACATCTGCGCTGTGACCCCCAATGCTGTAAAGTGAGCTGCCATTTTTCAATGTCACTTTACTGCACCAGGGTCACAGCAACGGGGTGGTCTTCAGTATGCCGACTGTAGGGATCCCGGCGCACAGTATACCAGCGCTGGAATCCCGACAGCCGTCATACCGACACTTTTTCTCCCTCGTGGGGGTCCACGACGCCCCTGGAGGGAGAATAAAATAGCGTGCACCGTGCTCGCAGCGAGCCCGCAAGGGGCTCATTTGCGCTCACCACTCTGTCGGTATGCCGGTGGTCGGGCTCCCGGTGCCAGTATGCTGGTCGCCGGGAGCCCAGCCGCCAGCTTACCATACTGCACTCCAGCAAAGCATATGGAGGTCCCGTCGCCTGGCAGCGCTCACCGGAGCAGCGGACACTGGGTCCCTGGACTGGTAAGTATGTTTGTTTGTTTTTTACTTTTTTTATGTTTTACAATGTGATCAGCTGCTCCAAATGCCCTTTACTACATTCAGGTAATACTAAAATAATGTTAATAAATAGGCCCCTAAATGTTTATTGAGTGTAGTATACCACCTAATCATAGTCTGTAAATCTATCACCACAGAAGTATTACGCCACATGGCAATATATATATATTTTTTAAAAATTTTAAAATGTAGTTTTTCTCCTCACACATCAGAACATCAGGACCATCAGGACCATCACCATCAGAACATCAGTACCATTGCAACTTCAGTGATTGGTGACTGCTAGAATAATATCTTCCAGCAGCCGCCAACTCTGCATTTCTGACTGGTTGAATTGTTTGCGACTAGGTCAGATAACGCACAGCCTGGTGTGACCGCAAACAATGCTACCATGCCAGGCAAGTGTAGTCTGACACCAATGTGTCACAAGTGCCTAACTGAAGGGTGATAAATCATCACAATTTATTTGATCCATGTGCCTGGCCACTTGCTGCCCAGCCCCTTCCTTCATTCTCTTTAGGTGAACTCATTAGTTCTTTTAACTTCCAATACCACCTCTATGCTGATGACACTCAAATCTACCTCTTCTCCCCTGATCTCTCCACGGCTCTCCTCACTCGTACCTCCAATTGTCTTTCTGCTATCTCTTCCTGGATGTCCCAGCACTTTCTTAAACACGCCCTGACGAAGCCTGTTAGTGAAACGTGCACGCCGGCGTTTCTGTGCAAATGGGCTCACTGTTAATTACAATGTTACTATGCTAAATACAATGTATATGACAATGGAATAAGCACAGGGGCTAAGGATAGATAGTGAAGTTCCTCACATTCAATTGATAGGAGAAATAGGATTAGGAATTAATTTAATAGGAACAATGTTGTGTAGTCTAATCAACAGAATAGTATGAGTCTTGAATTTATTCTGACAATGCTATGCACGGAGATAAATATATAAAACTGTGTATTCCTAAATAGCGCAACCAGATATTTTGTCAAATGATAATGAAATACTGATAGCCACAGTACGTATTTTATGCACCACGGCTATAATTAAAGCCATAGCGACCTACTCTTGGTAGTGCTATCAGCGGGGAGCCGCTGAAAAGTTACACAGACATAGAGTGCAACATATTGGCAACTGTTTCTCAGTGCAGCTACTATGTATCTTTGAAAGAATACTGGGAGACTCAAACGCTGCTCTATGATTATAGACACACAACATTCTGACTGCCAGGGATAACCGATAAGAGACAACCCTGATATTTTTGCCTGGGTGTTATAAGCTCCAACCCAATATGTATTTGTGTGCACCACGGCTATAATTAAAACTACAGCGACATACTTTTGGTAGCGCTAGTGTATCAGCGGGGAGCCGCTGAAAAATTGCACAGACACAGAGTGCAACATATTGGTAATTGTCTCTTAGAGCAGCTACTATGTATCATTGAAAGGACACTGGGAGACTAAAATACTGCTCTGTGATTATAGACACATAACAATATGTATTTTTGTGCACCACAGCTATAATTAAAGCTATAGCGACATACTTTTGGAAGCGCTAGTGTATCAGCGGGGAGCCGCTGAAAAATTGCACAGACACAGAGTGCAACATATTGGTAATTGTCTCTCAGAGCAGCTACTATGTATCATTGAAAGGACACTGGGAGACTAAAATACTGCTCTGTGATTATAGACACACAACATTCTGACTACCAGGGACAACTGATAAGAGACAATCCTGATATTGGAACATACCATAGGAGATCCCTACAATATCAATACATATCCATCCCTGGGTGTTATAAGCTCCAATCGAATAAGAATTTAATATGATGATAAGGTTGGAATAAATATATAAACTGTATACTGACAATACATATTCCTATATTCCTATATTCCTATTCCTATAGCCCCAACTGAATGATGTTCTTCGTCTTATTGTTATAATTATTACTATTTTCCGTAACTAGAGGAACTTTAAAATAATTTTAGGAATAACCAATATAGTGTATTCAATGTCCACATTTGAACAATTGACCAATTATAAGTGAAAGATGGGTATTAGGAATTAATGATTGCACATATGATAACACACATGACAAGCCTGTATGATTAAGACATGGTGTTGACGATACAGCTTTATATAGATCCCCATACCATTACTGGCTGATATCGAGACCTATGAATATATGCCAAGGACCTGTACACTAGACGTGACATGGGATTGTTTTCTTGTGCAGTGTCAATCTGAATTATCAGAGAGATATTTATCAAGATACCCCATATCACTGTCAGCAGGCCTTTCAAAGTAGGGTATAAAGCAGGACTACAATTGTGGGATGTATATGAATGGATTCTCAATAGAGACATATATATTACAACCACTATCTGCTATATCTCAATATCAGTCCATGAGAAGAATAGATTGCATAATCCAAATTCTTATTTGAATAATAGATGTAGTATGGAGGAGAGAAGAACACCATAGTTAGCAGTCTTGCATGTGTGAGATATAATAACAATATCCATCACTTAAATTCACCTATATGACAAATAGAAGTGGACAGTACACCTATTTGGGTTATTCAAAGGGTTACCTATACGATTAGATCCCCTGTGCAATAGATGATTCAGTAATTACAAACGTCATTGATTAATATAGGAATAAAAACACAGTGAGCCCAGAAGTTATTTAATATTACTTTTATTGATTAATTTTTTCACATTTGTATGTTTATATTTCACTAAACAGGAAAATATTTTTAAACAATAGAATAAAAGTTAAGTCTTATTGAAACAATATATCAATATATCAACTTCTTCTCCAAGTGCGCCAACAAAAAGACAATCCTGCTCTTTCGTTTCTTGTCTACTTTCTTAAACTCAACATGTCTAAAACTGAGCTGATCATCTTCCCACTCTCCCGCACAACCTCACCTCCCACAATCTCATTATCCATTGATAGCACGACTATCTCCTCTAGCCACCAAGTACGCTGTCTTGGCGTAATCCTTGACTCCTCCCTCTCCTTCAAACCACACACCTCTCACAAACCTGTCATTTTCATCTCAAAAACATTTCCAGGATCAGACCTTTTCTCACACAGGATGCCACTAAGATCATTATTCACTCACTGATTATTTCCAGACTGGACTACTGTAATCTCCTCATAACTGGCCTCCCTGACAATTATGGGCCCTACACATCTCGCGATGTGCCGCCGAGGTGCCCGACGGCCGATACGGCCGACCTGGCGGCGGCGGGGGGTAGTGACGGGGGGAGTGAAGTTTCTTCACTCACCCCGTCACCCGGCTCCATAGACATGTAGGCAGATATGGACGATCTCGTCCATATTGGCCTGCTTGCACAGCCGACATGTCACCAGCGATGAACGAGCACGGGGCCGCGCATCGTTCATCGCTGGTGACTCCACACTGCACGATATGAACGTTATCTCGTTCATATCATGCAGTGAAGTTGGCCAGTATGTAGGGCCCATTACCTTTCTCCACTCCAATCTATCCTCAATGCTGCTGCCCGGCTCATCTTCCTCACCAAACGCACTACGTCCACCTCTCCTCTCCTACAAGCTCTTCACTGGCTTCCCTTCCCTTTCAGAATCCAATTCAAACTTCTCACACTCACTTACAAAGCACTCACCCACTCCTCTCCCATCTGCATCTCAGACCTCATCTCCTTTTACTCTCCCATCCGTCCTCTTCGCTCTACTAATGCACGCCGACTCTCCTGTCTTTTGATTACTTCCTCCCACTCCTATCTCCAAGATTTTTCACATGCTGCTCCATTTCTCTGGAATTCTTTACCCCTCCCCCTCAGACTCTCCACCTCTCTACAAAACTTCAAACGGGCTCTTAAGACCCACTTCTAAACCAAACTCAGCAAAATCTCATCCTAACCATCTGTTCCATGCTCTCTATGTCCGTCATCTGTGTCACCCCTGTCTCTCTACCCCTCCCCTCAGAATGTAAGCTCTCACGAGTAGGGCCCTCTTCCCTCATGTGCTTATCCTTTTCTTTCTTTAGTTTTTTGGCCACCTTGGAACTTATCTCTATGTCGTTTACTGGTGTAGTTATGTTTAGTTACCCTGTACTTGTCCTGTATTGTCTTCAACTGTAAGTCACTGTTTTTCTGTTTTGATTATGTGCATATGTACTCTGTAATTGGGCCCTGCGGAACCCTTGTGGCACCAAATAATAAATAAAGGATAATAATAATAATAATAATAATAATAATGTGCGGCACTCCCACCCACTCCACTAGCTTTGCCCCTGTTTGGTAGAAAGCGCTGCACAGACCCATTTAGGATATTGCGCACATCTCCTGGGTAGTGATATAGGGTTAAAAATGTTTGTAAAAAAAAATTATAATTGTAATTTAGTGGCGGAGAACAGTTCCCAGCTAGCCGTGTCATGCCCAATTCAAGTGGTTATCAGGAAATGCTGGCACTTGGAGAACCACAAGTGCCAGTATTCACTGGCAAACAGGGTCCATTGACACCTGAAGTGCACCTTTAAATAAAAGATGCTGTGCTACCTCTAAAGAGGTGCCATTGTGAATGGCAGGCCACTCGTTGTCGCCTCTGTAGGAATGAACCGGATTGCGCTGATGGGCCAATTTCTGTAGGTGCATCTCAGTGGGGCTGATGCAGAGGTAGTATACCAGTGATGCGCAGTGTATATAACATGACAACACTTCACGGCGGCAGGAAAAGTGCTAGCACACATGCAGATTGGTGGGATTTTACCTCTTCCTCTCCTTGCACCTATATAGGTGGGAGCAGAGGTTAAAGTGAGCTGGAACGGGGCGGAACTGCATTCCGTCAGTTCAATTTGGAGCCAGAACACAGTTCCACCTTCTCTGGCTCACCTAACCCAGGGAGAAGTCGGGTGTCAACTGAGATTTTGTTACCAGCGGGCGCCAGCTTCTTCCTCTCAGTGGACGGTGGAGGCTAGAGCTCACTGCTGAGCTCCAGCTTCTGGCTCAGGCAGTGTGCACTGTGCAGCGCTATGGGCAATAGATCCGAAGATCGTGTGGCCAGGAGGAGGGCAGCACATCTACTGGGGTCACAATGGCTGGGGGCACATCTACTGAGGATACAATGGCTGGGGGCACATCTACTGGGGGCACATCCGCTGGGGACACATTTACTGGGGTCACAATGGCTGTGGGTACATCTACTGAGGGCATAACTTCTGACTAGGGGCATAACTACAGGGGGCACAACTGCTGGAGGCACATCTACTAAGGGCACAATTTCTGGGGGCACATCTACTGGGGGCACAACTACAGGGGGCACATCTACTGGGGACACAACTGCTGGGGGCACAACTGCTGGGGACATGTCTATTGGGGGCACAACTACTGGATCACGTCTACTGGGGGCATGTTTACTGGGTGCATATCTACTGGGGCACAACTACAGGGGGCATAACTACTGGGGGCAAACGTCTAGCTGGGGGCATATCTACTGGGGGCATATCTACTGGGTGCATAACTACAGGGAGCATAACTACTAGGGGCATATCTGATTGGGGCATAACTACTGACTGGGGGCATAACTACTGGGGACATAATTACAGGGGGCACAATTGCAGGGGGCACATCTACAGGGGGCACAACTGCTGGGGGCACATCTACTAGGGGCACATCTACTGGGGATACTTCTACTTGGGGCACAACTACTGGGTCACATCTACTGGGGTCACATCTACTGGGGGCATGTATACTGGGGGCACGTCTACTGGGCCAGGCCTACTTGGGCACAACTACTTGGGGCATAACTACTGGGGGCATATCTACTGAGTGCATAACTACAGTGGGAATAGCTACTAGGGGCATATCTGACTGGGGGCATAACTATTGGGGGCACATCTACTGGGGGCACAATGGCTGGGGGCACATCTACTGAGGGTACAATGGCTGGGGGCACATCTGCTGGGGACACATTTACTGGGGTCACAATGGCTGTGGGTACATCTACTGAAGGTATAACTTCTGACTGGGGGTATAACTACAGGGATCACAACTGCTGGGGACAGATCTACTAAGGACACAATTGCTGGGGGCACATCTACTGGGGGCACAACTGCTGGGGACAAGTCTATTGGGGGCACAACTACTGGATCACGTCTACTGGGGGCATGTATACTGGGTGCATATCTACTGGGGCACAACTACAGGGGGCATAACTACTGGGGTCATAACGTCTGGCTGGGGGCATATCTACTGGGGGCATATCTACTGGGTGCATAACTATCGGGAGCATAACTGCTAGGGGCATATCTGATTGGGGCATAACTACTGACTGGGGGCATAACTACTGGGGACATAATTACAGGGGGCACAATTGCAGGGGGCACATCTACAGGGGGCACAACTGCTGGGGGCACATCTACTGGGGCCACTTCTACTTGGGGCACAACTACTGGGTCAAATCTTCTGGGGTCACATCTACTGGGGGCATGTATACTGGGGGCACGTCTACTGGGCCAGGCCTACTTGGGCACAACTACTGGGGGCATAACTACTGGGGGCATATCTACTGGGTGCATAACTACAGGGGGCATAGCTACTAGGGGCATATCTGACTGGGGGCATAACTATTGACTGGAGGCATTACTACTGGGGGCAAATCTACTGAGGGCATAACTACAGGGAGCATATCTACTGGGGGCATAAGCACTGGGGGCATAACTAAGGGGACATTACTACTGGGGGCAACACTACACAGGGCATTACAACTGGGGGCATTACTACTGGGGGCATTACTAATGAGGGCATTGCATAGGGGACACTTTATAAGGGGCATCACTCCTGGGGACATAAGGGGCACTACTACTGGGGACATTGTATAAGGGGCACTCACTATTGCTGTGGGCATTATGTGTATTTGGGGTGCTACTACTGTGGGCTTTGTGTATAAGGGGCACTAATGTGTGTCGTAACAAGAATAAGGGACACTACTATGTGGTGTAATGTTAATAAGATTGTGCTACTGTGTGGCATAATTTGAATTGGGGATACTATTGGGTGACCATGCCCCTTTCTTTTTGAGACCATGCCCCTTTTTTGCGGCGCACGCAATCCCTCTGTTTCACAGGCATGGGGGAGAGGGAGGTGATTTCCACCACTTCTCTAGGACCACTTTAAGCACTGGGTGGGAGACAGGATCGTTCTATCGCAGGCTTAGTGCTATAAGGCTGTGTTCTTGTAAATATAAACAGTGGAAAGTGGCAAGTCATTTACTTCACCAGGGGCACCAGGATCCCTAGTTATAGCAACAGGCATCAAGAGGGGGGGCAGGTGCTATACTTGCACACTGGCTTATTGGAGTGGCCCAGCGGGTGCGTGGATCAGCTGCTAAGGGTTGAAGCACTGCTGAGAGAAACAAATGTCCCTCTGTGCGCTGCCAGTGCCCCCTGTGCAATGTGCGCTGCCAGTGCTTATTAATTTCTCTAATTTTTTGAGGTGGCGTGGTCATCCCTCCCAAGATATGGCCACACCTCTCCCTTCCCCCAGTACCCAGGCTCGGATCTGCTCTCAGTGGCCCTGGTTAAAAAATTCCATCAGTCTGCAGGCCAAAAATCAGAAAACCAACAGTGGAATCCCGGTGGACAGAATCCCAGTGGATAGCAGTAAGTATTTTCACCCTACCCAGTCCCCTACCCCTAACCCACCCCTCCTTCACCTAAACCCAACATCCCCCTCCCTCAGCCTAACTCTAACCATCCCCTCCTGCAGCCTAACTCTAACTGTCCCACCCCCTTGCAGGTTAGCCCTAATCTCCTCCACCCCTGCAGCCTAACCCTCCCCCTAGTGCATAACCCTAACCCACTGTTCTTACCTCGAGATCTGCCGAGATTCTGACCATCAGGATCCCGACTTCTGGAATTTTGACTGCATCACCACAGAAGAGGTCACACAGAAAGCTCGGACATCTCAGAAGAAGGCATGATCATAGGAGAGGTATTTTTAGAATTAACGAGTATTATTTAGTATTGTTTAGTTTTGCCTAAGAACTGTAGGCTACATAGGAGAGGATAAACTTGATGGATTTAAGTATTTTCAATCTCTGGGTAAATGTATCAAACCTTTAGCTGAGTACACACTGTACAATTATCTGTCAGATCATATAAGAACTTTATGATCAGCCAGAGAATTGTAGAATGTGTATATACATACTGTACAATCTCTATCACAGATAAATCTGTCTCATTGCATGATTGGATATTTAAGCATGCTTAAAAAAAGTGAGATTTACAGGTTGAGTATCCCTTATCCAAAATGCTTTGGACCAGAAGTATTTTGGATATCGGATTTTTCCGTATTTTGGAATAATTACATACCATAATGAGATATCATGGCGATGGGACCTAAGTCTAAGCACAGAATGCATTTATGTTTCATATACATTTTATACACACACAGCCTGAAGGTACTTTTAGCCAATATTTTTACAAACTTTGTGCATTAATCAGAGTGTGTGTACATTCACACTATTAATTTATGTTTCATATACATCTTATACACACAGCCTGAAGGTCATTTAATACAATATTTTTAATAACTTTGTGTATTAAACAAAGTTAGTGTACATTGAGCCATCAGAAATGAAAGGTTTCACTATCTCACTCTCACTCAAAAAATTCTTTATTTCCGAATATTCCATATTTCGGAATATTTGGATATGGGATACTCAACCTGTATTTGGTCACAATATTGTGCACATCGCAGTGTGTAATGTGTATGGTCTGATGACCGACTTGCCAACAGATATTCCAATAATTGTAGATGTAAATCTCTATTCCTGCTGATCTTTAGAACAGAATCAAAGGCTTTATCTGCTCATATTGTGGCTCATATAGGAGAAAAACTGGATTTTGCTGGTACTTCTTGCTGGGTAACTCATGCTATTTTATCAAGATAAAGATCCTCATCATTAATTGTCTTTGGATCATCTTGGAATAAAATACTCCATCTTTCGGATCGTCCTGGCCTTTTCTGGTCTTGAAGTTATATGCCCTCATGCCCTCATGTGTTGCTTTGTGTGCCTTCTACATTTGTGGTCAGTGGAAAAGGTTCACGGTGTCTAGGTTGACATGAACAAGGTCGACATGGGGAGAAGATCAACACAAGCAATAGGTTGACATTGAAATGGTCGACACATGAAAATGTTGACACAAGTTTTTTTGTGTGTCAATTTCAGCACATGCAACCCCAATTACTGTACCGCGTCCCCTGGCATGGCTCACAGGTTATCATTCCCATTCATAGTGTATGAAAAAGCTTAAAAATTGCAAAAAACAAATACAACTTATGTTGACCATATGTTGTGTCGACCATTTAAACATGTCAACCTTTTTGACCATGTCGATCATATGGTGTCAACCTATTGACTTGATAAAGCTAAATATTTACCTTGAACCTAAGCTATATACTTATTATAGACAATGTACGTAATAGGCGCACGGGGTGCAGTAATGGTACGCACTTAGCGTAGCAGACACTAGGCCGTGGTCGAGACGCACGAGCGGCACGTTCGCTCACGGGCTTACGCTTGGTATCGAGCACGCTATAGGCGGCCCGAGTACCGTAATGCTACGCTATTGGCGTAGCGGACGCTGTACCGCGAGAGTGGGATACGAGCGGCGCTGACGCTCACTGAATTACACACAGTAAACCTTGTTAACAACACACTGTAAGGGTATGCTTATACTGCAAACAAAGCTTCTTCAAGTGTCCATAAAAAGAATTACAGTCTCTAAAAACTCATTAGGTGTCTGTGAAACAGTCTCTAAAAGCTCATCAGGTGTTTGTGACACAGTTCATCAGTGGTCTGTATAAAGAGTCATCAAATTCTTCTTCCAAGTGGAGGTCTTTGTACCTTGGAGAAAACCAAAGGAGAAACGGGTGAAAGAAACGGACCGTGGAATCACATTTTATCACAACATTGTCTCGATTGACGGGTCATAAATTAAACCAGTTGTTGTTACAATGCCCTCGCTCCTCAAACTCATCAATTTGGTACTACGCTTGCAATTCATTAAAATCCGAACACATCTGAATATCAGACCGATCATTATGACAACTCCTAGGATACACAATAGAAATTTTCCTACATCCATGATAACTCCTTGAGCCCATTCTCCTAAACCTGAAAACCAATTTCGTGGGTTCAACCATGACACCCAGCCGGTCAATTCATTACCCACAGCCGCGAGTGTAAGATTGTGCCTCCTTCAAAACTCCCACTTTAATTGCAATATATCATCCATTTTTCGATCTATGATCTCGATTGGATCCTCAGTGCTGTTGGTAATATATGTACAGCACTTCACACCATACTGAGTTGCTAGGGTGACACAATACCCGCCTGTTACTGCTGTGAGGTAATTGAGAACCATTCTATGCTGGACCAGCTCCGTTTTGTAGGCTTGCAGCTCTCTCCCAGTATACCTGAAGGTGTCATCATACATCTCGGTGATATTGTCTATCAGGTTCGCTAGCGCAGTAATATACCTAAAATGTATAACTCCTCTGGCGGTACGGGTGATATCTACCGCGAGTAGGAATTGAATCCCGGTGGATTCGTGAATCAAATCAGAGGCCGCATGCTCTGTCCTATCTACAAGGTGTCTTTTAACGATGTGTTCGTAATGAGTGTGAGTGTAAGGATCTTGAGCATTGCGGTGAATGTCTTTCATTTTGTTATGGGTAATGGTCATTACTTCAGGCAACACTCTTCCAATGTAACACAATCCCTCTGAGTTTGGGGCAAGCCACTTATACGCCTTTCTCCCGCATATGAAATATGCGTCATCGGGGAGAACATATGGGACAGAATATGACATAACCATATTACAAACCTTCCAGGGGAAGAATCCTATCCCTAGCTCTCTCATTTGTCTAGTACACATATCAGTTTGTATGATATGTGCACAGTATCCTGGTGATACTTCTCCAACTCGCATGGTCCTACTTCCTAGAGTGTACCTATACTGGAAATGTTTTCCACTGTCGGCTATTTGGCGTATAAGTTCTGAGTCTACGGGCATTCTGTCAGCTCAGTGTGAGAATGTCATGGTTTGGTTGTTCCACTTCTACAGATGCAGTTCTCCTCAGCTAACAATCCTTCACAATGTCTATTAATGTCATGGCTACCAGATCGTTTTCTGATACTCGCCTTTGCTTGGTGATTGTGTTGCTCTTGGAATCCTACGAATCCGTCCTGATCATCAGAACCCATTCCAGATCCTTTCTCGACCTCACTGGTACTCTCACCGAAACAGACTGCTCTGGTCAACAACAGGGTCAACAGGAAAATCCGGAACCTAGTCTCTTGGGGCGAGTCCATCTTACAGGAGGGAAAGGAGAAGAATGAGAAGGGGGGAGGAGAAAAGGAGGGAGATGGGAAGTGGAGAAAATAATAAAAGGGAAAAAGAAATCTGGCTCGGCAACCGCCTCCGGTCTTATTGTTTTCAGTGCTCAGGTGCTGTTTCAACCTTCCTGGAACAGACACTCTAGTGATACAATTTCCTCTACCGTCTGTTCTTTGTCACGAGACCTCTCTGGGTCAGCGACCTTCTTACAGTGGGACGAGTGGACCCAAGTCTCTCTCTCGGCAACCTTCAATGCTGTCGTGCTGGTCAATAAGACTTGGTACGGACCTTTCCACCGGTCAATCAGGCAACCTGAGCGTAGAAAATTGCGAATCATTACATAATCCCCAGGTTCAATGTCATGACATTACTGTCCGGCAGATCAGGAACCACCAGCTTTAGATTGCTATTCTGATTCCTCAACTGCTTACTCATCTTAACCAAATACTTTACGGTTACTTCATTGTTACATTTCAAATCATCCTGGGGGTCAATCATAACATGGGGTTGTCGACCAAAAAGAATTTCAAAGGGAGACAGATTAAGAGGGTGTCACGATCCGGGTATCTGGACGCCATTACTTACCCTTCAGATGCCTCCTAAGGCTGGCTCAGCGTTCCAGGACCGGATCCCGCTGTTCCTGAGTTTCCACATGCAGAATGTCAGAGTGGTGATTTCATCAGCCGCGGCCTCCGCTGTGGCCGCGTGGTTAAATGTGCGCTTGTCAGTCTGGCGTCTCCTGTCTCCTGTGGCCGGCGTCGCCATTACTGTTTCAATTCTCACATGGATTACAAACCAAACTTCCCTCCAAGTGTCTGCATGGGCGCAACCATCTTGGATTTTGTCATCTGAGCATTTCCACCAATCTGCTGTCTGTATTGTTGATTTGCATAATTGCCTAGCCAACCCCTTCCTTGCTGCAGGTATAAGTAAGCTGTGCCTGAGCAAGGAAGGCGTCAGTGCTTTGGTTGTCTAACCTAGTTCCAGTTTGTCTCTCTCCTGTGGTTGTCTTCCAGGTTCCAGCTCCTGTCTCCAGACTTCTGCTATAGAGACCCGCACCAGCATTCCATCTGCGGTGTAGCCTGACTCTCCGATCCATTCTGGACTCACCTGTTTCCAGCTACAACAATCACCTGCTTCCAGCCCAGCTTCCAGCAGTGTACAGCTTCTCTTAAAGGGCCGGTGTCCTTTCTGCAGTTTACCACTCTCCACCGGTATTATTATTTCACCGCTCTCAAACAATCACCTGCTTCCAGCCCAGCTTCCAGCAGTGTATAGCTTCTCTTAAAGGGCCGGTGTCCTTTTCTGCAGTTTACCACTCTCCACCGGTATTATTATTTCACCGCTCTCAAACTCCAAACTTCATTATTATTTCATCGCTCTCAAGTTCGTTTATTATTTAACTGGTTCCAGCCAATATCCACTCCGTACCAACAACAGTCTGGTTCCAGCCAGTATCCACAGCAGCCGTTTTACTTTCAGCAACCCAGCCTTTCCTGGAACACCAGCTGGTACGATACTGGGTTCTCTCCATTGCTACAGTCAGGCCTGGTAAGGACTTTCCAGCTAGAAGATTATAAGAACTGTCTCACACTACCAGTGCCTGTGGCCCTTGCCACCCTGTAGTACCCAGGAATTGTATTTATCCTCTGTTGACTTTTATGTTTCCTTTTACTGCTGCTGTGTTACGGAGTTTGTCATAATAAACATCATTGACTTTTATCCTGGTTGTCGTGGTCACGCCTTCGGGCAGTTATTCTACATGTTACTTACATGTCTAGGGGTCTGATACAACCTCCCAGGTTCCGTTACATCTCAGCCCCTACAACTGAGGCTGCCTCCCGTCAGCTCAGGCCCTCAGTTGTGACAGTAAGCACTGACCTAATGAATCCAGCCGGAGACCAGGATCAAGCGGCCAGGCCAATGCAAGAACTGGCAGCCCGACTTGAACATCAGGAGGCTGCACAGGGCCACATCATCCGCTGTCTCCAGGATCTCTCTACACGGCTGGATGGGATTCAAACGACCCTCCGTGGACCTGGCACGTCCGGTGCGTCCACTACAGTGACACCAGCTGTAACCCCACCCACCTTACCCATTTCCAGTCCACATCTTCATCTTCCAACGCCAGCAAAATTTGATGGATCTCCAAGGTTCTGCAGGGGATTTCTCAATCAATGTGAAATCCACTTTGAGCTTCTACCTGGCAATTTCTTCAGTGACCGTACCAAAATTGCCTATATCATCTCCCTTCTCAGTGGCTCAGCCCTTGACTGGGATTGACTTTATGGGAGAAGTCTGATCCCCTGCTATCCTCCTATACTGACTTTGTAGCTACATTCAGGCGCATCTTCGACGAGCCAGGCCGGATAACATCTGCTTCATCTGAGATTCTCCGTTTACGCCAGGGAACACGTACTGTGGGACAGTATCTTATACAGTTTAAAATCCTGGCATCCGAACTGGCATGGAACGACGAGGCCCTGTATGCTGCATTCTGGCATGGCTTATCAGAACGCATCAAGGATGAGTTAGCTACCAGAGACTTGCCCTCTAAGTTGGATGAGCTAATTTCTCTTTGCACGAAGGTTGATCTACGTTTCAGAGAGAGAGCAACTGAGCGAGGAAGATCATCTACTCCTAAATCTTCTGCTCCTCCTCCTCGTCAACCATCTCCATCCAAGGATGAGCCTATGCAAATTAGTCGTTCCCGTCTATCTCCCGCTGAGCGCCGAAGACGTCTCTCTGAGTCTCTCTGTCTCTACTGTGCAGCTCCGTCGCACACTATCAATGCCTGTCCCAAACGTCCGGGAAACTCCAGATCCTAGCTCGCCAAGGAGAGGGCCGGCTAGGAGTAATGATCTCCTCTCCATCTCCTCATGACTGTAACCTCCCAGTGTCGCTCCAAATTGCTCAACGTTACAGGAACGTCATTGCCCTCCTTGATTCCGGAGCAGCTGGGAATTTCATAACCGAAGCTTATGTTAAACGGTGGTCCCTACCCACCGAGAGACTGTCCTCGTCCATCTCTTTGACTGCCGTGGATGGCAGCAAGATTTTTGACGCAGTCATTTCCTTAAGGACTCTTCCAGTTCGTCTGAGAGTGGGAGTTCTTCATTCAGAGTATATTTCTTTTTTAGTGATTCCAAGAGCCACACATCCAGTGGTTTTAGGCCTTCCATGGCTCCGTCTCCACAACCCATCAATTGACTGGACGACTACGTAAATACTGGCATGGGGTCCCTCCTGTGCTGAGACTTGTTTAGCCAAAGTTCTTCCTGTTTGTTCTTCCTTCCCCAGGTCATCTGATGTTCCGCCTCCTCCATATCAAGACTTCACGGACGTGTTCAGTAAAGCCTCTGCTGATATCCTTCCTCCTCATAGAGAATGGGACTGCCCAATCGACCTCATTCCAGGGAAGGTTCCACCGCGAGGCCGAACTTATCCGTTGTCTCTGCCTGAGACACACTCCATGGAAGAGTACATCAAAGAGAACCTGGCGAAGGGTTTCATCCGACCATCTTCTTCTCCAGCCGGCGCAGGCTTCTTCTTCGTTAAGAAGAAAGACGGTGGTCTGCGTCCGTGCATCGACTACAGAGGTCTGAACGACATTACCGTCAAGAACCGATACCCTTTACCCCTGATTACCGAGCTCTTTGATAGAGTTAGTGGTGCAACTATTTTCACAAAGCTGGACTTGAGGGGTGCCTACAATCTCATCCGAATCCGTGAGGGTGACGAGTGGAAGACCGCCTTTAACACCCGTGACGGACATTATGAGTACCTCGTCATGCCCTTCGGATTGAGCAACGCTCCAGCAGTCTTCCAGCACTTCGTGAATGAGATTTTCAGGGACATCTTGTACCGCCATGTCGTGGTTTATCTAGACGACATCCTCATCTTTGCTAATAATCTCGAAGATCATCGTTTCTGGGTAAAAGAGGTTATTTCCCATCTCCATGTCAATCACCTCTATTGTAAATTGGAGAAGTGTGTGTTTGAAGTTAAAACCATTCCGTTTCTAGGTTACATTGTGTCCGGTTCCAGACTAGAGATGGATCCTGAGAAACTCCAAGCAATCCAGAATTGGCCTATACCCTTAAGCCTCAAAGGGGTCCAGAGGTTCTTAGGGTTCGCCAATTATTATAGAAAATTTATACGAGACTTTTCCACCATTGTGGCGCCTATCACTGCATTAACCAAGAAAGGTGCTAATCCGTCCAAGTGGTCCGAGGAAGCTACACAGGCCTTTCACCTTCTGAAGCAACGGTTCATCTCTGCACCAGTTCTGAAACAGCCCGACACCGACTCTCCTTTTATCTTAGAGGTAGATGCCTCCTCCGTTGGAGTAGGAGCAGTGTTATCCCAGAGGGCCAAAGATGGACATCTACATCCTTGCAGTTTCTTCTCCCGGAAGTTCTCCCCAGCTGAGCGCAACTATGCCATTGGCGATCAGGAGTTGCTAGCCATCAAGCTCGCTCTGGAGGAGTGGAGGTACCTGTTGGAGGGAGCTTCCCACTCAATCACCATACTTACCGACCACAAAAATCTTTTATATCTCAAAGGCGCACAATGTCTGAATCCTCGTCAGGCCAGATGGGCACTTTTCTTCTCTAGGTTTGACTTTAAACTCCAGTTCTGTCCGGGTTCTCAGAATCGTAAAGGCCGATGCCCTTTCCCGCTCATGGGAGCAAGAAAATGAGTCCGAGTCTGCAGACAAGCATCCTATTATTAATCCGTTGGCATTCTCCACGGTAGGGATGGACTCTACGCCTCCACCAGGGAAAAGTTTTGTTAAGCCAGTTCTAAGGAAGAAGCTCATGCATTGGGCCCATGCTTCCCGTTTTGCTGGACATACAGGCATTCAGAAAACCCTTGAATTTATTTCTAGGTCCTACTGGTGGCCAACTCTGAAGAAGGACGTTATGGAATTTATTGCCTCCTGCCCAAAGTGTGCCCAACACAAAGTCTCCCGCCAGTCGCCTGCGGGGCAACTGGTTCCATTATCTGTTCCCCGTCGACCTTGGACCCATTTGTCGATGGACTTTGTTTCCGATCTACCTATCTGCAACAAGTTTAATACCATCTGGGTGGTAGTTGACCGGTTCACCAAGATGGCACATTTCATCCCTCTCACCGGTCTTCCGTCAGCTTCCAAGTTGGCTCAAGTGTTTATACAAGAGATCTTCCGACTTCATGGTCTTCCTGAAGAGATCATCTCGGATCGTGGAGTACAATTTGTAGCCAAATTTTTGCGAAGTTTGTGTCAAGCCCTCCAAGTCAAGTTAAAGTTTTCCACGGCTTACCATCCTCAGACCAATGGTCAAACCGAGAGGGTGAATCAGGACTTGGAGGCCTTCCTCCGTATATATGTGTCTTCCTCTCAAGATGACTGGGTTCAACTCCTTCCTTGGGCCGAGTTCAGCCACAACAATCAATACCATTCCTCATCTTCTTCTACACCATTCTTCATTAATTATGGATTCCACCCTAAAGTCCCAGAATTCCAACCGCTTCCCGCAACTTCTGTTCCAGCAGTGGATGTCACCTTGCGTCAGTTTTCAAATAACTGGAGGAACGTCCGCGCAGCCCTGCTTAAAGCCTCATTCAGGTATAAGAAGTTTGCCGATAGAAAGCGTAGAGCGGTTCCTGCTCTCAAGGTGGGTGATCGTGTGTGGCTGTCCACAAAGAATTTGAGGTTGAGAGTTCCCAGCATGAAATTTGCACCTCGCTACATCGGACCCTTCAAGATAGAACAAGTCATCAATCCTGTTGCCTACAGGTTACAGTTACCATCCTTCTTGAAAATACCCAGGACATTTCATGTTTCTTTGTTGAAACCACTGATCCTGAATCGGTTTCATTCCGCACTTCCTCCAGCTCCCAAAGTTCAGACTCAACGGGGAGTCGAGTACGAGGTGGCCAAGATTTTGGACTCACGTTTCCGTTACGGTCAGTTACAATACCTCATTGACTGGAAGGGCTATGGTCCTGAAGAACGCTCTTGGACCAATGCCTCAGACGTCCATGCTCCTGCCTTGGTCCGAAATTTCCACGCAAAGTTTCCTTTAAAGCCTAAGAAGTGTCCTGGGGCCACTCCAAAAGGGGGGGGGGGTGCTGTCACGATCCAGGTATCTGGACGCCATTACTTAACCTTCAGATGCCTCCTAAGGCTGGCTCAGCGTTCCAGGACCGGATCCCGCTGTTCCTGAGTTTCCACATGCAGAATGTCAGAGTGGTGATTTCATCAGCCGCGGCCTCCGCTGTGCCCGCGTGGTTAAATGTGCGCTTGTCAGTCTGGCGTCTCCTGTCTCCTGTGGCCGGCGTCGCCATTACTGTTTCAATTCTCACATGGATTACAAACCAAACTTCCCTCCAAGTGTCTGCATGGGCGCAGCCATCTTGGATTTTGTCATCTGAGCATTTCCACCAATCTGCTGTCTGTATTGTTGATTTGCATAATTGCCTAGCCAACCCCTTCCTTGCTGCAGGTATAAGTAAGCTGTGCCTGAGCAAGGAAGGCGTCAGTGCTTTGGTTGTCTAACCTAGTTCCAGTTTGTCTCTCTCCTGTGGTTGTCTTCCAGGTTCCAGCTCCTGTCTCCAGACTTCTGCTATAGAGACCCGCACCAGCATTCCATCTGCGGTGTAGCCTGACTCTCAGATCCATTCTGGACTCACCTGTTTCCAGCTACAACAATCACCTGCTTCCAGCCCAGCTTCCAGCAGTGTACAGCTTCTCTTAAAGGGCCGGTGTCCTTTCTGCAGTTTACCACTCTCCACCGGTATTATTATTTCACCGCTCTCAAACAATCACCTGCTTCCAGCCCAGCTTCCAGCAGTGTATAGCTTCTCTTAAAGGGCCGGTGTCCTTTTCTGCAGTTTACCACTCTCCACCGGTATTATTATTTCACCGCTCTCAAACTCCAAACTTCATTATTATTTCATCGCTCTCAAGTTCGTTTATTATTTAACTGGTTCCAGCCAATATCCACTCCGTACCAACAACAGTCTGGTTCCAGCCAGTATCCACAGCAGCCGTTTTACTTTCAGCAACCCAGCCTTTCCGGGAACACCAGCTGGTACGATCCTGGGTTCTCTCCATTGCTACAGTCAGGCCTGATAAGGACTTTCCAACTAGAAGATTATAAGAACTGTCTCACACTACCAGTGCCTGTGGCCCTTGCCACCCTGTAGTACCCAGGAATTGTATTTATCCTTTGTTGACTTTTATGTTTCCTTTTACTGCTGCTGTGTTACGGAGTTTGTCATAATAAACATCATTGACTTTTATCCTGGTTGTCGTGGTCACGCCTTCGGGCAGTTATTCTACATGTTACTTACATGTCTAGGGGTCTGATACAACCTTTCAGGTTCCGTTACATCTCAGCCCCTACAACTGAGGCTGCCTCCCGTCAGCTCAGGCCCTCAGTTGTGACAGAGGGGACCTGGGAGTGGTTCTGATGCTGTACAATACAATTGGCAAAGCTTCCGGCCACAACAATCCTGTTTCAGCCATCACTTTGCTCAATTTGTTCTTAATAGTGCTGTTTACTCTTTCCACTTTCGCACTCGCCTGGGGGCGGTACGGAGTATGCAGCTTACTATTAATTCCCATTAATTTACACATTACCTGAAAGACTTCACCTGTAAAATGGGTACCCCTATCACTTTCAATTATTCTAGGGATACCATACCTGCACACAAATTCCTGCACAATTTTCTTTGCGGTAAACGTAGCGGTATTTGTGGCAGCGGGGAATGCTTCAACCCAATTTGAAAACACATCAATACAAACCAATACATACTTTAAATTTCTACAAGCTGGTAATTGTATGAAATCAATTTTATTACCTGAAAAGGACCATCTGTAGGAGGGATATGGGATGGCTCTGTTGGTATTACCTTTCCTATATTCTTCCTCAAGCAGGTGAGACATGTCATCGCTCTTTTACCCGCATGGGAAGAAAGTCCTTGCGCGCACCAGTAGGCCCTTACCAACTTACACATTCCTTCTTTGCCTAGATGAGTCAGCCCATGTGCCGCCTCCGCTAAACTTGGAAGGTATGCTCTGGGTGCCACTGGCTTACCCTGTCCATCTGTCCATAGTCCTGAGGACTCCTGGCCATATCCTTTTGACCTCCAAACTGCCTTTTCTTGTGGTGAACACAAATTTTGCATTTCACACAATTTCTGTGTGTTTACAGTATTAAATACCATCAGTTGTGTGGTGTCTGTCTGCATGGGGGTGCTGGCTGCTGATTTTGCAGCTTCGTCTGCCCGGCTGTTACCAAGTGACACTGGGTCTTGGCTGTATGTGTGGGCTTTACACTTGATAACAGCCACTCTGTCAGGTTCCTGTATCGCTGCTAGAAGTCTTTTGATGTGGGTTACATGCGCCACGGGTGTGCCAGCTGCCGTCATTAAATTTCTAAGGCGCCATAGGGCCCCAAAATCATGCACTACTCCAAAGGCATACCTAGAATCCGTGTAGATATTGGCTGACTTACCTTTAGCCAATTCACACGCTCTGGTTAGGGCTACCAGCTCAGCAACTTGTGCTGAGTGTGGTGGGCCCAGGGGTTCCGCTTCTATGGTACCTTTGTCATCTACGACTGCGTATCCAGTACACAAGTCTCCCGAGTCCGTCTGTCTATGGCAACTACCGTCAGTGTAGAAAGTAAAATCTACACCTTCCAGTGGATTGTCACTGATGTCAGGCCTTGCCGTGAAATTTTGGGTCAAATATTCCATACAATCATGTGTATCAGTGTCTGTACTAAATCCTCCTTCGCCATCATTCTCATCCCCCACCCTTTGTGCCTGTCCAGGCACACCTGGGAGATACGTTGTTGGATTTAGTGCACTGCATCTCCTTATGGTGATGTTTACAGGGGCCATTAGTGCCAATTTCTATCTTGTAAACCGTGCGGATGAGACGTGTCTGGTTTGGGCAGAATTCAGTAAGGCTGACACTGCATGAGGTGTGTGTATGGTCAGGTTGTGTCCTAGCACTACATCTTTGCTTTTACTCACTAGCAATGCTATCGCTGCAACACTTCGCAAGCATGTGGGGAGGGATCGCGCTACCGTGTCTAGCTGAGCGCTGTAGTAGGCTACCGGCCTGCTGGCATCACCATGCTTCTGGGTTAAAACACCTGCTGCGCACCCAGCACTTTACATACCGTACAGTTCAAAGGGTTTTCCATAATCTGGCATACCTAATGCTGGTGCCTGTGTTAGGCACTGTTTGAGTCTCTCAAATGCCAATTCGGACTCATCTGTGTGCGAAATCCGATCTGGTTTGTTTGATGAGACCATTTCTTGCAAAGGTAGGGCTAGTATGGAAAATCCTGGGATCCAGTTACGGCAATACCCACACATTCCTAGGAAAGTGCGGATTTGTTGTTGGGTTTGTGGCAGGGTCATGTCGCGAATCGCCTGAATTCTATCAGCGGTGAGGTGTCTCAGTCCTTGTGTCAAACAATGTCCCAAATATTTTACCTTGGTTTGGCATAATTGCAACTTGTCCTTTGAAACCTTGTGTCCTGTATCAGAAAGATGAAACAGAAGCTGTTTCGTGTCTCTCAAGGATGATTCGAGTGAATCAGAACACAGCAGTAAGTCGTCTACATACTGTATTAATACCGATCCACTCTCAGGTTGAAAGGATTGTAAACAATCATGCAAAGCCTGCGAGAAAATACTTGGGCTGTCAATGAAACCTTGTGGTAAACGAGTCCAGGTGTACTGTACTCCTCGGTATGTGAATGCAAACAAATATTGGCTGTCAGGGTGCAGAGGTACCGAGAAGAAAGCGGAGCAGAGGTCAATTACAGTGAAAAATTTCGCAGTGGGAGGGATTTGCATAAGGATGACAGCTGGATTTGGCACTACGGGGAATTGGCTCTCAACTATTTTGTTGATCCCCCTTAGATCCTGCACTAGCCTGTAACCCCTCCCCCCACTCTTTTTCACAGGGAAGATGGGACTATTGGCAGTGCTGGACGTCCTAACCAGAATGCCCTGTTTTATCAAGCGTTCTATTACTGGGTAAACTCCTAACTCCACCTCTGGCTTCAGAGGATACTGTGGGATTTTTGGAGCTATCCTACCATCTTGTACTTGAACTACTACAGGAGCTACATTTGCCATTAATCCAGTGTCTTGTCCATCCTTGGTCCAAAGTGACTCCGGTATCTGGGAAGTAATTTCTTCTACCTTGGACGGACACCTATCTGTAACAGCAGTATGCGTCATTTACCTTTGTGGGGAATCTAGCATATCCTGCACTTCCTGAGCGTTGTTCCCGGGTATATCCAAGAACACACCTCCAGGAGTACAATATATGACACACCCCATCTTGCACAGTAAATCTCTCCCAAGTAGATTAGTCGGAGCCGATGCAGCTAGCAAAAAGGAGTGCTTGGTCTGCAAAGGCCCTATCGTAATCTCTGCTGGCTTGCTTAAAGGGTAGTGTTGCACTACTCCCGTTATTCCCATGGCTGGAATTGTTCTACCAGTGGTCTTCATACCCACTGTTGAATTTATCACTGACTTGGCCGCCCCCGTATCTACAAGTAAAGGTAGAGATCTACCAGCTACATCAATTGTGACCTCGGGTTCACTGCCAAGGCTTGCAATTAATTTCACTGGTTGCAGACTACAGGTGCGGCCCCACCCCTATTGTGTGTGGTGACCTCCCTGCAGCGCGTTGGCAGCTACTACATGTGGAGGGGGTAACTGGGAATTGTCAGAGACTTGCCAGTCTCTTCTTGGTGGGTACCTTCTCGTTTCCCCTGCATGTGGTTCATAACTCCGTCTCTGCGGTCCCTGATCTCAATTACGTGTGTCTTGTCGTTGTCTAGGGGTTTGCTATACCTTATGGGTGTCTTTAAACATACAATTCCGTGCAATATGTCCCTCTTTTTGACAGTTGTAATATGTTATGACATTTGACTTACCCACAGGGGTCTGGGGCCTTGGCTGAGGTGGCTTTGTGGTAAGGGTTTGTATACTTACTGCCATCAGCTTATTGCCCTGTGACTCCCTGTGTCTCATGATATACCGATCATGTTCAATAGCGGTCTCTCTCAAAGCAGCCACCGACAAACCTCGCCAACTTGGTTGAGTGGTCTGTACCCTTGTTCTCAATACCTCCTTTAAACCATCCATTAGCACAGAAACTGCTACTTCCCTATGATGCACATTGGTCTTAATGTCTTCTATTCCAGTATACTTAGCCATTTCCTGCAGTGCCCGATGAAAATAATTAGAAGCTATTTCACCCTCTTTTTGTCTTATGGAGAATATTTTGCTCCACTTGACAACAGTTGGGAAATACACTCCTAACTGCAGATTGATCCGTTTTACATTATCCTGATTGTACTCATCAGTGAGCGGTATCTCTTCGTCTAATTTACAATCTGCGATAAATTTTGCAGAGTTGATATTGGAGGGCAAACATACCCTCAGCACCGTTCGCCAATCTTTGTTATTGGGTTCTGCGGAGTTACCTAGTTCTCTAACGAACCTTTGGCTTGCTACTAGATCTTTCCTAGGATCAGGGAATTCAGACATAATTGCTCTTAATTCTGTCCGGGAAAAGGGGCAATACATTGCGATGTTCCTGACGGGAGTGACTCCCGAAGTGTCAGTCCTCCCATTGGGGACTGTAATTACCCTGACAGGATTAAGTTCAATAACATCACTCTGGGTTGATTCTACAATGTGTGGTGTAATTGTTTCTGCGTAATGTACAGTGCCGTACTTACCTGCTGACACGACCTTACCTGTCCCTCCACTAGGGGCCTTTGCTACTCCTCTTACTGGTTGGGCTGTGCCCACTGTAGTCTCTGCTAGAGAGAGTGCCGATATTGTGGTAGGCTCATCTTCCTGTTCGCCGTCCTGAGGGAAGTTTAAAACGGGATACAACTTGCACGGGTTAGCATTAGTATCAATACAGTTATCTACTTTACTCTTATCACTAATACATAGATTAAGTGCATTTTTACCATGTACCAGTGTGTTATTCTCTGCAGCCATTTTCTCTCCTGTTATGTATGGTGGTGGTGGTGCGGTGGCTATCAGTTTCCTGATAGGATTGGAACCAGCAGCTTGAGCTAATCCTCTTTGAATCTCACCTTCCTGTTGCCATAACTGTAAATAATCATAATGTCTAATTCGTCGCTTCCCGGACTTTATTAGACATATCCTTCTCCTTAAATTCTGCAACACTTCAGGATTAAAACTGCCCACCCTGGGGAACTTTTCCCCATCGTTCACAGTCATACGTTCCCATTCATTGCATAAAACCTCGGCGTGTGAACCATATTTCTCACACATGATATAACTGGCCGACCCGACTGGTCGTGGTACTAAATCAACCTGAACCTTGGTTGATCGTCCCTTACTTGAGCAACTGGCCCCCATTATTTGCAGGTATTGCTTTTTCAGCGAATTCCTACAAAAAAAACCAAATTGCCTGAGGTAAGGCGATGGTGAAAGTTCAACGAGTGCTTTCACCCACTCTCGCCCACGTCGACCAATATGCCCACACACTGCTTCAGCGCTGGCGTACTCAACCCAGGGCCCCTGCAACCTGAACCTCTATTTACTGGGGCGTGTGGGAGTATGCTACCCTCCCCAGTAAGTATCAGTTGCTGGAGAATTCCTGAGTGATCAGCGAACCCTCCCTTAAAATAACAAAAACCTACACAAATCACGTTAGAATGTACAAATAGCGTTTATGATCCCACAAAACTGAATGGGTATCAAGGTAACCAACTAATGCACACAATTACGTGCGGTACAGTCGCACTTCGTATAAGTAACTATTACTTATTCGCCTTACGACCAGCGGAATTGGTTGTTTAGGCTGCGAAACCTTCAGCCGGAGCGTATTCTCAACACGGGCCTATATGGGTCTTGCGCCAACCCCCCTCTGAGTTGCGCTTCACTACCTCTGACCTTTCTTAAGTCAGGGTCTTCAGAACTTCGTATAGGTACTTTTAACGGCTTCTGACTTTAGCTGACCTTCTGGTCTGCTGTAACACTAATGGCTCCTTTTACCTTTTTCACTGTTTAACGTGAGATGGCCTTCTCCCACGCCGCCACGTGTTCACTTCACGGGTGTACTTCTACGAGATCCTGAATTTTCTCAAGGTTCACCCAAAGAAAAATTCACTTGCATACACACGCTTCTTTCACTTCAAATATACTTTGATTTTTTTTTCTGTACAGAAAATTTCCTTCATTCAGGTAACACAGGTTAATCCTAAAGGAGTTGCAGCAAGAGAAAGATCTTTTTAGGAAACTGAAAGAAATTGTGCTATTATCGCGTGGTTTCTGTATCGCCTTACTAAACCAATGCTATCGTGTGATTTGTATCTAGTGGGCGTATCTGTACGCACGTTGCGTAATATACGCTACGTGTGTAGGCCTTTGCGTCGCGTACGCTTGACTCGTACTCGGTGAGAGACACGTGTACACAGACCGGATACGACCGCAGTAACACAAATAACACGCTTCTATAAATGTAAACGATGTTCAACTATAATCGCTTACCGAACACCACACAGTATCTTCTATGCTGTGTGCGTGTTTTTACAATTACTCCCTTAAGTATTACTCTTTACTTTTAACGAAAATAGCAACCAATTTTCTCAGCACGTTATCAAATGCAAATGGCAAACAGGAAGGTAGATATGCAAAAAATACACAAATGAAAATACAGGTGTGTGTGTGTTGCGTATGCAATTTGCACCAATACAGAAATTTAAACCAGATTTAAAAGACAATAGCTTACCGTTCTTACCTTTCGGTTCCGGGTTCCACCAGCATCCCTGCAAACCGAGCAGAGCAGACGCAGACGCTTATCCAATCAGCACTACCGTATCCCCAGGATACTACCTTTCCGCCCTTTGCTGATGGATAAAGTCTGCCCGGCTTCGCTAAGCTGTGGATATGAGGAGGACGGACGAGGCCCCAATTGATAAAGCTAAATATTTACCTTGAACCTAAGCTATATACTTATTATAGACAATGTACGCAATAGGCGCACGGGGTGCCGTAATGGTACGCACTTAGCGTAGCAGACGCTAGGCCGTGGTCGAGATGCACGAGCGGCATGTTCGCTCACGGGCTTACGCTTGGTATCGAGCACGCTATAGGCGACCCGAGTACCGTAATGCTACGCTATTGGCGTAGCGGACGCTGTACCGCGAGAGTGGGATACGAGCGGCACTGACGCTCACTGAATTAGACACAGTAAACCTTGTTAACAACACACTGTAAGGGTATGCTTATACTGTAAACCTTAGTACTGTAATATTACCACAATGTAACGCTGATTAACCTTGATAATATGAAAGCTGTTTGAGCGATTGAGACACTCAGGAACCCTTTATAATAACTGGTGAAACACACAATGCTTGATAAGGTTCCAACACCTTCTATGAGGATTCTTTAGTATATATATATATAAAAGGGGAAAACAGTTACAGCTTATACATTACAAACCTAACATCAATACCTAAACAGAATAACGAGAAACAAATGTGAACAATAGTGAATGATTGCAAACAGAATAAAATACAAAGAGAATAAACGGCAAACACTTAAAGGATAACAAAATGGCCACAGAGAAACTTACACACGTGGGAATGAGTCGCAAGCGCGTTCTGGAAACCAGCCCTCAGCTTTCACCGTGAAAACCTTGTGGAGAGTGAGTGAGAGCTGGTCTAGCAATGGTGGCCTTTATATACACAACATACAGTACAATACAATGGGCCCTACAATCTCATTGCTCATTGGACACAGGAATGTGTCTCTGCATTATAACAAAAGGTCATAGGTGGATTCGAACAGGTGGGCTGTGACTACTTCCAACTGTTCAGGTGGGAGGTATCCTCAGGATTCCCGCCGCATGGATAATGAATTGCAAATACAGTGAATGTCTATAAACTTCTTTTAAACATAACTATACGCAGGAGCGAACGATCTCTTCCTAACCAACACTGAAATGTTACTATTAAAATACTCTTCAGTTAGATACTAAACACCACCGTTCAACCTTTGTCAGACCCTTCGTATCATGCAAAGAGGGATCCCCATGTCCACGAACCACTTACACTAAACATACTTGCTAATATTGTTAAGGGAAATATTATCTACAAAACACACTATTTAAGTTAAATATGTTGCGATCGAGTCGCTCGCTAGTCACTCACAAACTCCACCGTAAATACACATCTCCATGCGCAGGCGACATCGGAGCATTCCTTACGCAACCTGAGGGGATGCGTACGCACGGGGGAGCAGGTGCACGAGCAGCGGGTACGTGCATTGGGGTTAGTACAAGGCATTGAGAATCACAATATTTTTCGACTTTGACAGTCTGTCGACTGATTGTCAACCTTTTCAATTGTATTCATTGACTGTGTGGGAATTGTGTATCCATGCTCTACTTCCCATGGAGGATTTCCCACGAGGCACGTGTTTAGGGGCGCCGCTTGCTGTGGGGAGACACAGCAGGCTCCACTGCATGAGGCCCTGCTAGGCAAGGTGATTCTGCTTTTATTTCATTTTTTTTGTCATTACAACGTATTTTTTTATTTTGCAACTAGCAGAGGTGGGGGGGGGGATAAATAGGTGCGGAAGGTGGTGCAGGAGGTAGTGGCGTGGGTGACATTGGGACAGCTTAGGCTGTCTGGAGGCATCGGGGTTTGGCACAACATGAAGGGGGTGAAGGGGCAGTGATGCAATGGGGGCAACCATTAATGTTTTGCCTAGGGGCAGCCTGCAACCTAAACCCACCCCTGCCTACCCCTATGTTCTATACTAACCTTTTTTTCTGCACCCCTCTCTTTAATCTGATTAAAAAAAATCACCAACTATTTTTTTTAAACACACTCCATGATGAAGCTCCAGGCCTGCTTCGACTGCACGTAATGTGGGGTCTTCAAAGCCTTGGCAAATGACCTGAACGACCTGACAGACACTGTCACATCCTACATCAGTTGACCTCTGTTCTCTGCACACTTGTCCCAGGAGTGGTAACGTATTTTCACTTACCCTCTGGCTATTCTATTTGACTTCATACAGGGTGTGCCACACAGAACTACTAAGAAGGGATTACTCTATACATGGGTGTGGGAGAGTTCAAGGGAAATCGCCTCTGACTTCAGCCTCAGACATACTGTTCTAGTGTATGGGGCCCTTAGATTGTAACAATTTATTCATTGATACACAGCACAGTGGCATTCTTTCTTTAAGGATAATCTCCTTCATATGTTTCAATGTATCATTTGGCAACATTTTAATAGCTGTGTAGCAACCCTGTTAGCTGGATGCAACAAACATTCTATCTGATTTAGACAGCATGCAGTATTTTTACTATCAATTTATTTAGTATGTCAGCATATGCTCATTATGAGTGTGTTAGACTGATATAATTTATTTACTGATATACAGTATAACGGCATTTTTCACCTAAGGATAATTCCCTTCATATGTTTCAACTTATTATTTGGTAACACTTAACAGCAGGGTTGCAACCCGGTTAGCTGGATACAATAATATCCTGTCTGCAGAAGACAATATGGGTTATACAGTATTTCTGTCATCAATTTATTAAACGTGCCAATTGAACGGAAGTTGAAATTGATCCTTTTAGTGACTCCTAAGGGAGTACAGCTTGTGACATCTGTTGACATAGATCCTATCTGAACATAATATATCTGCTATTTATTTTGCTATCACTGTTTTCCTCTTTAGAGTGGTAGCACACTCTTTCATTTTTTTCCCTTCCTGATTTTCAGGACTCTCATTGGTGATTCAGTGAGTTACTACTTGGTCGTTAACCAGCTGGTTTCTTACTGTCTAATGCCAACAGCAGATTCACTTTTTCACTGTACTTTGAAACTCTATCAATAATTACTTTTTCCTATTCATGAACTCACATCAACGATTCCGGTAAAGATAAAGTTTTATCTACTACCAAACCACAATTTAAATGCCCAATCTCGTCCAATCTTGGAAGCAATAAAGTGTTGGGCCGGATCAGTACCTGGAGGGTGATCCACAGAGAATATCCAGTGTAGTAGGTTCATGGAAATTTACAATCCAGTCTAACGTTGACAGCAGATTCATACATTTGCTTGGATTTCCCACTTTCTTCTGTACCCTTCAGTATATCTAAAAGCATATGATAATTTCGGGCAGGCCGTCATTTTGAACAAGAAATTAATTTGCAGTATTGTTCATAGATCAAGGTGTCTATACTTAATACTCCCTAGAGGGCGCCGTTGTTCAATTCCCGATTCTAGGGACATATCAATATCCTGCTGCATATTAGGCTATTGTGCCTGGATTATTCTGATATTGGAAAATTCTTTCTTTTCTTCTAAAATGTTTGATCACCCTGTACATTTAAATGACTAGAGTGTGTAATTTTGTATAAATAGTGTACAAGAGGGATCACTATTATCTGTCAGTAATCTTTTATACCAGATATAATTAAAAGTTAAGTTTTAATCCATATATTATTTCTTTTTCTTAATGGGTGCGCTAACAAAGGGTCTTTCAGTCTTGTCTTTTGCAGATCGCAAAAGAAGTCCCTGCGACCCAAACAATCACCACTACAATGCCTCAAAAGGTCTACTATTGTCCCGGTCCTCAAGAAACCCTCTATCACAAACCTGAATGACTACAGGCTGATAGCACTGTTGTCTGTGGTCATGAAAATGTTCGAGTGTCTGGTTTTGAATCACTTGAAAACTGTGACTGGACCCCAACTGGACCCCCTACAGTTTGCCTATTGATCAAATCGGTGTGTAGACGATGCAGTCAACCTGGGCCTGCACTACATTCTACAGCACCTAACATTCCCGGTACCTATGTGAGGGTCCTGTTTGTCGATTTCAGCTTGGCCTTCAATACAATCGTCCCCAGCATCCTCCATCCCATATTACTTTGCCTAGGGGTTCCAGAAGCTACAGTACTTGTTCCTGGATAGTAGACTTCCTGAAAGATAGGACACAGGTGGTGAAAGCGGGGGAATTCACCTCCCAAGCGCGGTCCATTAGTACAAGGGCTCCTCAGGGCTGTATCCTCTCACCCCTGCTCTTCTCTCTTTACACAAATGACTGTATCTCAGAGGCGCAATCAGTAAAGATCATCAAATTCGCTGATGACACCACCGTCATCGGCCTCATCAAGGATGGGGACAAATCGGCCTATAGATGGGAAGTAGACTGGTTGGCCCAGTGGTGCAGCCACAACAACCTTGAGCTCAACCCCCTCAAAACTGTTGAGATGATAGTGGACTTCAGGAAGAAGTCAGCTAGTGTACCTCCGTTAACAATTGCTGACAGTGTGGTATCGCTGGCGGACTCCTTCAAGTTTCTATGGACCACACTCTCCCGGGATCTTAAATGGGGTCCAACGCTGATGCCACTGTCAGGAAAGCACAGCAGAGGTTGTTCTTCTTCAGTCAACTAAGGAAGTTCAACATCTCACAGAAGCTTCTGCTCCTCTTTTACTCCGCAATTGTGGAGTGGGTACTGTGCTCCTCGATACTGGTATGGTACAGCTACGCCAGCATGAGGGACAGATACAGGCACCAAAAGGCGGTCAGAACCGCAGAGAAGATTATCAGGGCCGAACTTCCCTCAGTCCAGGACCTGTACCTGTCTAAAGCTAAAAAGCGGGCAACGAAGATAGTAAAAGACCAGCTACACCCGGCCACAGTATGTTTAACTTACTTCCTTCAGACAGGTGTTACAGGGCCGACCCCGCCAAGTCCACCAGAAGCCTCAAAAGTTTCTTTCCCCAAATGGTCCACCTGCAGAACTCCTGAACATTGACTGACTAGACGTACATGTAACACAACTTGTGTCCCTACGGTATTCCTATCTGTATGACTTTACTTGCCCCTCCATCTGCTCCTCTGTTACCTACTTGGCTGTTGTATAGCAAACCGAAGACAAATTCCTAGTATACGCAAGTATACCTGGCCAATAAAGCTGTTTCTGATTCTGATTCCATATTTATGTGCAAAACTTATATTTGGCAATATTATAATTATCATAGTATTACACTGATATTTTTTGTTTTCATTTTTTAAGCTAGATGGACGTAATGTAATTTATCACTTATTTTTGTTTCATGTGTTGTTCATTTGTAAAAGAGCCAATCATTCTATATTAATTTATCATGTTGATTTTTGTTTTGAGGAAGTGAATAAGTATATTGTCACTTAACCTCTGGTCAGTGAGTTCAAAATGCGTTCACACGGAACCTGACCATGTGTTTTATAGTTAGTGTACATTTAATTTAAGTAGATAAGAAAATTGTCAGTCTAAGAACTTCAGAAAACGAGTTTGTATTTTAAACATATCAGCCACAATAACATGAATTAGTTGATTTCATAAACACAGAATGCAGATTACACATGGAGGTTTTTATTTTTGTTTAGTTGCTTTATTTTGGCACTTAGTAAAATATATTATTAAACTGGGGTTAAAGTTGTCCAGATGCCCACAAACCTTAACCCTTTAAATTGCATACACACTTGCCGATAAAGTAAACGCCGTCGCTCATTTTGCCCTTCCTGAGTGACGTAGTTTATCTTATTGTAGTATGTACGCAGCCCAACAACGAGCGATGCGCATTCCCGCGGGTCGTTGATGAACCTCTCTGTCGGCCAGGCATGCAGCTCAATTTGGACTGTCATCCAAAAGTTGCATGCATGGCCCGTCCGCAGCGTGTAGTCACTGAGTGATATCATTTGCATATCGCTCAGTGTGTACACACTGCCGACGACCACCCTGGCAGGGAAGGGAACACACTAGGCGACATCGCTCATAGAGCACATGGCTTAGTGTGTACCCACCCTTAGTTATATGTCACACTAATTACCCTGTTGATGTAGGCAAAGTGTATACAAAGTTGCATCATACTGTATTGTATAGCAGGGTTAGACCTGGAGTCACAAAGCCATCGGCATACAGGCTTGGACTGGCCCACAGGGGTACAGGGGAAACCACCGGTGGGCCCCACTGCCTGGGGGCCCACATCCTGCTCTAAGGATCAGGTTCCAGACTGTGTACTTGAATTATACATTATACATATGTTACCTTACACTAGACTAAGGTATATTTTCTACAGTGCATTGCTGTTATTAATCTGCTACATGATCATGCATGCAGCAGCTGAATTTACTGTATATATTTATTAAGGGGCCCAAAAGTCGTACTCTGTAATGGTTACTCAAACCAATGAAGTGGCAGGCCACACCCCCTCGGCAGACTGACCACACCCCTAAAATGGGCCCCTACCACTGCATTTCCCCGGTGGGCCCTATATGCCCCAGTCCGAAACTGTCGGCATATAACCTTTGGAAGACATTTCTTTTGATGCAAACCTTACCAGGCTCCTTAAAAGACCCTCTTGACTTCTAGATTTTGTTGGCTCCTAAATCCTAAATGAATTTGTCCATACCTACTGTCCAGGCGTACTACATTAATCCTTGCTGTATTAACATACTGTATGTGGCCAATAATGTATGTAATCTCTGTTGCAAAGTTTAGACATAAATATCACTAATTATTTGAAAGCTATATAGGTTGTTCTACACAGAAGATAGTTGGATTTCACCCAAAATATATTGTATATGGGGGAGATGTACTTGGAGAGAGATAAAGTGTAGAGAGATAAAGTATCCGACAATCAGCTTCTATTATTCTTCAAGCAGCCTGTAACATGGCAGTTAGGAGCTCATTGGTTGGTACTTTATCTCTTTCCACAGCTTAGTACAACTGCCCCACAGCCTGTAATATGACAGTTAGAAGCTGATTGGTTGGCACTTTATTTCTCTCAAAGCTTTTATGCTGTAAATCTCCTGCCTAGAGCTAGTGTCACAAGATGTAGTAACAGTCCAATTAATTGTCTCGGTCAGGAGTTCTCAAATTATTTTCTTTTGGAACTCTGTCAGACAATCAAAATTATTACAGGTCCCCATATAGTTACAGCAGAATGGCCTGCACATGTGTGGTCAGCAGACACACATACACAATAGCATTGTGGAGGCACAAAACAGAAGGGAAATGACCGCTAATGCAATCACTTCATTTCTTACACGATTGCAAGGAAAAAGTCCTTTCAGAGTTCCTGCCCTGCATGTGTTTTTTTTTTACTATATCCATGCAATTGTTAAGTTTATACCTACTGTGAAGGCTTTGGGAGTGGCTGGGAGGCAATGGGTAACAAGGGGAGGCAGTGGGTGACAGGGAGGAGGCATTGGGTGACTTGGGAGGCAGTGAATGACAGGGAGAGGCAGAGGGTGGCAGTGGGAAAGAGGTTGAGGCAGTGGCTGGCAGGGAGTGGCAGAGGGTGGCATGGAAAGTGTGACGCAACTAGATTCTGTTGTTCCAGAAGGTTCTCCCAATATTCTGAAAGTAGTGGAACTGGAGTGTAGGAACAGTGGTGGGTGAATATAAATCTTATTCATAGACAATTGCGGTTACTGCACCAAATAGCTTAGCTGGACTTGATGGTAGCACTTGGCTAGATTTAGTACAGAACTGGGCTGGTAGTAGCGGAGAACTGTAAACAGGCTGGACCTGTATATGAGCTAGACCGGCTGGTACTGAATCCAGCTGTGCACCACACAGATGCTGCTGTACATGCTGAGGCCCCTTCAGGGCTTGGAGCCCTGAGGCAGGCGTCTTTATTGCCTCTGGGAGTTCCACCCCGGCGCAATGTATTGTTACATGCTACATGTAAAATACAGTGTTGGCTGTAGAATTATCACATTGGACCTGCAGCACATCCAATGGGACAATTCAATGACTGACGATCAAGTATGACGAGTCAGAGGTATTTACTCTGCAATGTGTACTGTATATCATTCCACTCAATGTCGGAACAATATATCGTATGATAGGTCACATAGCGTGTCCCCAGCTTTAGCAGTCGCTTGGAAATCAAGATTGAAGTAACACGTTGTTAGGTGGCCCTCTGCTTTATTTATGAACTAAGCACGATACGCTTGATTTGGAACTGTAATAAGAGTATTTTAAGGCATCAAGGACGAGCTGAACTATTGTAGCTAATTTGATGCAAATGGTTCCATAGCCAAAGCAAGAATGAGTGGTGACAGGGTGCAGCACGGTATGGTTCCATTAGAGATAGTGTTAGGGGAAGATGGGAACCCAGCAGTAAAAATGTGCGCTGAGGGGTTTCATGCATGGTGAGAGTCGCCTGCAGAATAATGCCTTTGCATTGAATTTGAAACCTGGCAAGGAGTTTGGGCATGTACAACAACTGCAAGTGGCAATACATTTCCAGCTCTAATACCTCTTTTTGGTTTATTATTGCTTTGTTGTCTGTTTGTTTCACAAGTTAAGTTATATACATAAAAATAACACATACTGCACAACTGCCAGCTTTCATTAACATATAATATAAGCTGCAACTCGTGATTAGTAAAAGAAAAGCAGATGATTGAACTGAAGTAAAATGTGATTAATTTCCCAGACCAAAGTGTGTGATTATTTAAAAATATCAGGCAAATAAAATGCTGACAGTAAATCCCTCAGACTCCAGTTGCAGTAGTGGAGCCACATGGGTAGTCAGAGATCTGGATGACGCACACGGAGAAGTGTGAATGTACATAGGATGGGTTTTATAGATATCACTTCAGTGCCTGAGCAAGCCTTGTATGTCATTACTGATGCCAAGGCATAGAGTGTGTCCTGAGCATCAGGCTACCGCAGTTCTTGTAGGTGGGGAGAATTAAGGACATTGGGGTCAATTCATGAAGCAGTGAAAAGTGTGTAGAAGTGAGCCAGTGTAGAAGTTGCCCATGGCAACCAATCAGCATTGAAGTAACATTTTAAATTTGCATACTACACAATTGTACAGAGCAGCTGATTGCTCCACAGGCTCACTTCTCCACTCTTTTCACTACTTCATGAATAGACCGCATTGTCAATTGTTTTTGCCTGCCATTCTACATCATATTGGAGAAAGGCGTAGTATATACAGTACATGGTCACCAAACCCATTCTCTACACCCACCTTTAGCAAATTATAAACACTGAACCATTCTGCACCACACACATTATTCCATTAAAAGAGTTGAGAAGTGGACCAATGGAAAAGTTGCCCATAGCATCCAATCATCATTGAGGTAGCTTTTAACAAATACATTATTTAAAATGGCAGGTAGTACCTAAAAATACAAAAGAAATTTACACTTTAAGGAAATTGCGCTACCAAGCTGCAGGTCAATGGACACTTAGAAGTGGGATGTTACCCTCATCCCCAGAAAGAACACTTAAAGCTACCAAAGTTTCCAAGTGTCCTCTTTCCTGCGCTCCCCTTAAAAAGAACAGAGAGGGGGGATCACTACTTATCTTGAGTCAGATGTTTCTCTCTCAGTTATCCACCTTCTTTATACCCTCATATATTGTCAAACGAGGTGTATGTTTTTTCAGAAGTGGTAAAAAAGAGAGGTCGGGAAAAGCACTCTAGTGTATTAACTTTTTAACAGTTAAACAGCATTCATTTCCAAAATATGGAATTAGGTGACAAGAAGTATTTATGATAAAAAATATGTATTTAATAGTCCAGAAATAATTCAAGTGATAAAATCCAAGCATAGAATCTTCATCACATGGAAATTTTTTTTTACATCCAAACAATGTATGAGGATGGCTTCCTACCAGATTTTGGATTTCTGAAGTGCACCAAATTTATGGCTGTATAGATGTTTTCAACGTCCCCGGGAACGGTCAGCTCCAAGCAATGGGCACCTCGTCCTCTCCTCGTCTGGGTGATCAGCCACCAAGTGTAGTAAATTGGCCAACGCGTTTCGATCAATCCGTTGATCTTTTTCAAGGCATGTCCATCTGGCCCCTCATCCCAGCTATTTATACCCTTATGGATTGATAATCCCAAATACTGGGAGGAGCCACTCTCATTTACAATTCAATATGCATATACATGATATGGTCATCCTATCATCTAATCTAACATAGACATTCTATTCTAAATGATACAGTGTACCCAATCTGTGAAAAACCGCTAGTTAAAAAGCATTTTTTATATTGAAAAAACATAAAAATTACGAAATTCCGTGACCGGAAGTGCTTTGTGCACTCCTGTCCCTTTCCGCATTTGCTGTATGGTAAGGTTCCACCTTGCAGTTTGCGATGAAAGGGTCCCAGCATCACTTCCGGTCACATGACCGTTCACTCTGCTGGTTCCCATTAATAGAAAGCTTCCGGTCACATGACATGTCCGGGGAAGTGTAACCGCCGCCGTCTTTATGAATCCAAAATAAAGGTTCCACCTTGCAGTTTGCAATGAAAAAGGGTCCCAGCATGACTTCCGGTCATATGACCGTTCTCTCTGCTGGTTCCCATCAAATAGAAAACTTCCGGTCACATGACGTGTCCGGAAGTATGGCCGCCGCCATTTTTGTAAGTCCGAAATGAACCATTCGGCTTTCGGTGCTTCTTACCAAAAATACATGTATAATACATTTGCAGGCGTGAATGTTGTCTTTCTTTTGGTGTGGTGGCACCAATAATTTGGATATAAAGACTGGTCCTTTTAACGGAGCACGTTCGGTCACGTGACCTGACCGGAAGTCCCCTTACGGCCATCTTTCTAGTTCCAAAATCCATCATTACAGCTCAGTAACAGATAATGAGAATAAAAACATATGGGCAACTTATAATATTACAACACTAGTGTAATAATACCTTATATATATATAAAAATATTTGTTGTATCTAATAAAATCATTGAAAAGATTAAATATATTATCCTTCCATCTATATGAGTAGGAAGAATTCTAAAATCATCACAGTTTTTGAAAAATGATTCAACAAAAACCAATTAAACTCCAATATAAAATAATATAAATGGTAAAAAATACAATCCTGTACATATATCACTTAGTTTCTCAAGGTCATGTGTTGATGACGACCCATCTTCTTTAACACTTAAAATGATTTATGTCCATAAATTCTCTCTTCCAAATTCATTTGATGTAAAAGGAATTAATGTAGTCTGAGATTGTGTTTTTTCTCTGATAAAGGAAAAAGATAAGAGGAAATTTGAAAAAAGAATTTGCATACTACACAATTGTACAGAGCAGCTGATTGCTCCACAGGCTCACTTCTCCACTCTTTTCACTACTTCATGAATAGACCGCATTGTCAATTGTTTTTGCCTGCCATTCTACATCATATTGGAGAAAGGCGTAGTATATACAGTACATGGTCACCAAACCCATTCTCTACACCCACCTTTATCAAATTATAAACACTGAACCATTCTGCACCACACACATTATTCCATTAAAAGAGTTGAGAAGTGGACCAATGGAAAAGTTGCCCATAGCATCCAATCATTATTGAGGTAGCTTTTAACAAATACATTATTTAAAATGGCAGGTAGTACCTGTTTGGTTGCCATGGACAACTTCTCCACTGACACACTTCTCCATTTTTTTCACTGCTTAATATATCAACTCTAGTGTACCCAAAGTTGCACTATACTATAAGTTGTTAAAGTAGGGGGAAGGCATATCCCAGGAGTCACATAGCCAGTGTACAGAAAATATACAGTATGTCTGTTGGGGGCAAACATTTGGAAGACATTTTTATTGTGTCCAATAGATGCAAACTGTTCCTGGCTTCATAAAAGATCTTCTTGGCTTCTTGATTTGGCCGACTGGCTCCTAAATTCGAAATGAGTTTGTCCATTCCTGGTTTCGAGGCACAATACTTTTAAACTTAAACCTTGTAGAATTTATATAGTATACGCAGCCAGTAATATAGATGAGACCCTGCTTTGCTGCTAGCCGTGGCAATCACGAGTTGATTGCCAAGACCAGTATGCATGAGGTCATGTGCATGCCCTGTGTACACACCCATCAACAAGATTGCTTGTGTGCATATGCACCTGCAAATGTGTCTCACACGGGGGCAGCAAGTCACAATTATGGTGCGGCCATACGTGCGACCCATTTGCGGCAAAGATTAATTAGGACACATCTGTACATTTGATCATCAGTGTTTCCTGTTTGTTGCTATAGCAAAACTATAAGTATCAATAATGCCAACATGACTTGCCATGCGTTAATGTAGGAAACAAGACACAGCTCAAAGTAACTCAAAGATATATAAATAGGGATGCAGTCTGCATCCTGGCAGTGTAGATGCCAGCGGTCAGGTGGAATCACAGCACCACTCGGAGTCCTGGGCCCCGGAACCCCGACCGCCAGCATCCCGAACCTAAGTATTGGAGTGAGGGTTAGGGCCTGGGTTGTTAGGGTAAGGCCCCACAGGGGGCGTTAGCCATAGCCGCCACCCCCTGAGTCTTAGCCCTAGCCACCACTCCCTGTGATTAGCCATAGCCACCAACCCCCACTGACTTAGCCCTAGCCGCCACCCCAGTGGGTTAGGGTTATGGTATTGGGCAGGGTTCCCACGATGCTTAGCGGAATGTTTGGCTGTGCACAATAATGATTCCTAATTTACTTATATTACATTGTCATTTGCTATAGGATTATTTTGTAAACAGGCAAAGTAGAGATTGCGCTAATACAACCCATGCGAACAATTATCAAACTAGTATAGTGCTATTTACGGTTAAAAGCATAGATGCATGGCGAGCACTTTTCGTGTTTTGTGTTTTGGTTTTGGATCTGGATCCCCGCTCGAGTTTTGTATCTGGATTGGTTTTGCCAAAACCACCCTTTCGGGTTTTAGTTTTGGATCTGGGTGATTTTTGTAAAAAACATCTAAATGGCTAAAATCACATAATTTGGGGGTAATTTTGATCCTACAGTTTTATTAACCTCAATAACATTCATTTACACTCATTTCCAGTCTATTCTGAACACCTCACACCTCACAATATTGCTTTTAGGCCTAAAAGTTGCACCGAGGTAGCTATATGACTAAGCTAAGCAACACAAGTGTGCGGCACAAACATCTGGCCCATCTAGGAGTGGCACTGCAGTGGCAGACAGGATGGCACTTAAAAAAAACTAGACCCCAAACAGCACATCATGCAAAGAAGTAAAAGAGGTGCAATGAGGTAGCTGTATGACTAAGCTAAGCGACACAAGTGTGCGGCACAAACACCTGGCCCATCTAGGAGTGGCACTGCAGTGGCAGACAGGATGGCACTTAAAAAAAACTAGCCCCCAAACAGCACATCATGCAATGAATTAAGAGGTGCAACAAGGTAGCTGTATTACTGAGCTAAGCAACAAAAGTGTGCGGCACAAACACCTGGCCCATCTAGGGTTGGCACTGCAGTCCCACTGCACTAATGGCGGATACCGGACGCAAGTCTAACACCAACATAGCTGTCAAAGCCTCAGTTATCCGCTTTGCAACAGGATGACTGCTGTCATATTTCATCTTCTTCGCAAAGGACTGTTGGACAGTCATTTGCTTAGTTGAAGTAGTACAAGTGGTCTTCCGACTTCCCCTCTGGGATGACAATCAACTCCCAGCAGCAACAACAGCAGTGGCAGCAGCAGCAGTAGGAGGAAGTGGTTCTTAATATTTCCCTATTTTATCTTTCAAATTTTCGTTCTCCATTATTTTTCTGGAGTTATATATATAACAAAATGCAGCACAGGAGAGTGTACCTCTACACCAAACAGGGCAAACCGTGTAAAAATTATTTGGATTAAATATTAATAACCCCTTTATTTGGAGTAAATAATATACAGCACAGGACAGCACCACTGAACTTATATGGCAGTAGCACTGGACTGGACTTATAAGGCAGTACCACTGGACATATACGGCAGTATCACTGGAATTATATGGCAGTACCACTGGACTGGATATATTCGGCAGTACCACTGGACATATATGGCAGTATAACTGGAATTATATGACAGTACCACTGGACTTATATGGCAGTATGATTGGATATATATATGGCAGTACCACTGGAATTATATGGCAGTACCACTGGACATATACGGCAGTACCACAGGACATATATGGCAGTATCACTGGACATATACGGCAGTATCACTGGACTGCATTTATATGGCAGTACCTTTGGAATTATACAGCAGTACCACCGGACATATACGGCAGTATCACTGGAATTATATGGCAGTACCACTGGACTTATACGGCAGTACCACTGGACTGGATTTATACGGCAGTATCACTGGACATATATGGCAGTATCACTGGACATATAAAGCAGCATCACTGGACTGGATTTATACGGCAGTACCACTGCATTTATACAGCAGTACCACTGGACATATACGGCAGTATCACTGGACATATACGGCATCATGACTGGACTGGATTTATATGGCAGTACCACTGGATTTATATGGCAGTACCACTGGACATATATGGCAGTATCACTGGAATTAAATGGCAGTATTACTGGAACTATATGGCAGTACCACTAAACTTATACGGCAGTACCACTGGACTTATACAGCAGCACAGGGACACCACCACTGGACTGATGCAGGACAACACAGCACCACTGCAATGAACTGTTCTTATAAAGCAGCACTGGACATATGACAGCAGAGGACACCACCACTGTTACTGGACTGATGCAGCACTAGACACCACCACTGGACTGATGCAGCACAACACAGCACCACTGGACTGGACTTATACAGCAGCACTGGACATATGGCAGCAGAGAACACCACCACTGTTACTGGACTGATGCAGCACAAGACACCACCACTGGACTGATGCAGCACAACACAGCAACACTGTGACTGGACTTATACAGCAGCACTGGACATGTGGCAGCAGAGGACACCACCACTGTGACTGGACTGATGCCTCGCAAGACACCACCAGTGGACTGATGCAGCACAACACAGCACTGGAATGACGCATATAAGACAGAGCAGATTGCCTCACCACTTTCCCGCACAGGGAACCGAACCCGCTCATCTCTAGTTAAAAGTCTCATATTTTATTTTTTAAATATAGGACATAAAACTTACATATACTGTACATAATCAAAAAAAAGGGGGAATACTCTGCGCTATGAAACACTCTGTATAATAAATATGTGCGGTCTGCCTGATCCCCACGTGAGGTCCAGACCATACAGTACAAATTAAGGAAAAAATACATTATGTGACTTTAAACATTAATAATTAATTTGTCCCCAATAGCTGACATTATCAAGGATTTTGTTTCACCTGCCTGAAGGCAGTCAAAGCAAAAGCCCCAATAACTGCTCCTTTTTCGCAGTCACGAACGCAAAAACACATTAATCCGGGAATTTATCCTGGATCCTGTGTGTTTCTGCATGAAAGCATGACATTTTTAGCATGGTACAAACGTGAAGAAGGGGGGGGGGGGAGGTAACTTAATTAACTATGGGGAAAATTGCCTTTAAAAAATAACTTATTGGGAATAATTGAATTCCCCCTCTATAATACTATGCTGGTTTGATGTTCACTTGGGTTGTATTAGCGGGTGCGGATCATTAGGTTGACCAATATTAGGTCAACAGTCACTAGGTCAACCCTATATAGTCAACAGGGTCAAAAGGTCGATAGTGAAAAGGCAGACACCTGAAAAGGTCGACAGGTACAACAGGTCAACACAGTAAAAAAGGTAATGGAAATGGTCGATACAAAAAAGGACAACATTTTTTTTTGCGTTCTTGGGTGTCATTTTGTATGTTTTACCACATGTGACTCCATCTAGTGTACAACTTCGCTCGCCATGTTTCGGGAAAAAGGTGCTTCGCCTAGTTACCGCAGCACTCAGCACAGGTTACTATTCCCAATCATAGTCCACATGGATGGTACAGTATAAAAACATTGTGTTGCCCATTGTCATGTCAACCATTTGAACCTGTCAATGGCCCTCATTCCGAGTTGTTCGCTCGCAAGGCGATTTTAGCAGTATTGCACACGCTAAGCCGCCGCCTACTGGGAGTGAATCTTAGCATAGTAAAATTGCGAACGACGTATTCGCAATATTGCGATTACACATCTCGTAGCAGTTTCTGAGTAGCTTCAGACTTACTCGGCATCTGCGATCAGTTCAGTGCTTGTCGTTCCTGGTTTGACGTCACAAACACACCCAGCGTTCGCCCAGACACTCCTCCGTTTCTCCAGCCACTCCCGCGTTTTTCCCGGAAACGGTAGCGTTTTTTCCCACACGCCCATAAAACGGCCTGTTTCCGCCCAGTAACACCCATTTCCTGTCAATCACACTACGATCGCCTGAGCGAAGAAAAAGCCGTGAGTAAAAATCCAAACTTCATAGCAAATTTACTTGGCGCAGTCGCAGTGCGGACATTGCGCATGCGCACTAAGCGGAAAAACGCTGCGATGCGAAGAAATTTTCCGAGCGAACGACTCGGAATGACCTCCAATGTTTTGTACCTGACAAACTTTTACATGTCGACTTATTGGCCATGTTGACCTTTTGTAGATGTCGGATTAATGCATGTCGACTTTATGGGGTTGATTTATTGCCTTTTGACCTTATTATTTTCGGCCTAGGCCTATCATTTGGATACACAGGCACAGTCCTTCTTTCCCTGTTTATCACATATGAGGATGGCAATAACTCTTTCTTTGACGATTGCAGCAGATATATATATATATATAACATATCTAAGGTGCAATCAGGCACTTGGAGTAATCACTTCTAGGATTATTTTGTTGCCATAGAAATTGAATCAGGTATACAGCCTCTTATACCCTGTGGTCCTGGATTTCTTCATGTACACATGTACTTTTACTGCGCCCAGTGCGACGATGACCACAACTGATAGAGCAATCACCAGAGTATTTGCATTCAGAGAGTGGGTGTCTCCTGCGTGTGGGGTGAAGAATATACATATTAGAATATATAGTAAGTTGGCAATGAAAAGTCACTCCAACCACAAACAACCACAAAGGCCTCAGTCAAATCTCAGCAGTGTTAGGAGACGGACCTCTCACAAAATTGCACAAGCAAAGAAAAATGTTAGGTGTCTATATCCCATTAATTAACCACTTCTTTAGCTGCTCAGTGGTGAGCCGAGGTATTGGCACTGTCAGTGGGTGAGACACCACCAGGCTATAATCCACGCTGATCTGGGAAATTACAGGTCCATAAATACATGCTGGTCAGTGGCGCCAAGAGGGGGAGGTACTAATTACCCTGACCCGGGCTGCTGAAGGGGCCCGGCGGGTGCCCAGGTCCACTACCCTCTACCCCTGGAGTATATCCGTGCTGTGGCCAGCGCCATCTTTCCAGTGCTATCTTTAGGAAGATGGCACCCGCACATTGATAGCAAAGAACCTGGCACTGTGCCAGAGTCTTTGCTCTCAAGTGGCCAGCGCCACCTTCCCAAATAACAGACACTGTCACATCCTACATCAGCTACTGTGGGGACATGTGTGTACCTACAAAGAGTTACCACAATTACAACAACAACAAGCCCTGGTTCAACGCCCAGCTCAGGCAACTTTGTCGGGCCAAAGAGGAGGCCTATAGCAACGGTGACAGAGCACTATACAACTGAACTAGGAACTCTCTGACTAAAGGAATCAGGTTAGCAAAAAAGCGGTTTTTGGACAAGCTGACAAACGATCTCTCCACCAATGACCCCATATCTGTATGGAAAGGAGTGCAATCCATAAGCAACTACAAGAAAACATCGAAGTCCATTACCATGCACCAATATCTAGCAGACGAACTGAACCACTTTTATTGCAGGTTCGCAAAAGAAGTCCCCTGCAACCCAAACAATCACCTCTACGATGCCCCGAACACCGATGGCCAACTCCAGGCACTGGAAGTCACCCAAGGAGACGTGGAGGCATTGTTCAAAAGGGCCAAACCCAGGAAAGCTCTGGGTCCTGATGGAGTGTCACCATCTGCCCTAAGAGCATGTGCAGGACAGCTCGCCCCCATATTCACCAAGCTCTTCAACAAATCGCTGGAGCTACAGAATGTCCCTTCCTGCCTCAAAAGGTCTACTATCGTTCCGGTCCCTAAGAAACCCTCTATCACGAACCTGAACGACTAAAAGCCGATAGCACTGACGTCTGTGGTCATGAAAACGTTTGAGCGTCTGGTTTTGAATCACCTGAAAACTGTGACTGGCCCCCAACTGGACCCCCTACAGTTCGCCTATTGGTGGTCATTCCAAGTTATTCGCTTGTTGCCGATTTTCGCTATATTGCGATTAGTCGCTTACTGCGCATGCGCAAGGTTCGCAGAGCGCATGCGCTTAGTTATTTTACACAAAAGTTAGGTATTTTACTCACGGCATAATGAGGATTTTTCATCGTTCTGGTGATCGTAGTGTGATTGACAGGAAGTGGGTGTTTCTGGGCGGAAACTGGCCGTTTTCTGGGCGCGTGCGAAAAAATGCTGGCGTTTCTGGGAAAAGCGCGGGAGTGTCTGAAGAAACGGGGCAGTGTCTGGGCGAACGCTGGGTGTGTTTGTGACATCAAACCAGGAACGAAACTGACTGAACTGATCGCAATGGCTGAGTAAGTGTGGAGCTACTCAGAAACTGCTAAGAATTTTCTATTCGCAATTCTGCTAATCTTTCGTTCGCAATTCTGCTAAGCTAAGATACACTCCCAGAGTGCGGCGGCTTAGCGTGTGCAGTGCTGCTAAAAGCAGCTAGCGAGCGAACAACTTGGAATGAGGGCCCTTGATTGAATCAGTGTGTCGAGGATTCAGTCAACCTGGGCCTTCACTATATTCTACAGCACCTAGACATTCCCGGTACCTACGCGAGGGTTCTGTTTGTCAATTTCAGATCGGCCTTCAATACAATCGTCCCCAACATTCTTCACCCCAAATTACTTTGCCTAGGGGTCCCAGAAGCTACCTGTTCCTGGATAGTAAACTTCCTGACAGATAGAACACAGGTGGTGAAAGCGGGGGAATTCATCTCTCAAGCATGGTCCATTAGTACAGGGGCCCCTCAGGGCTGTGTCCTCTCACCCCTCTTTTTCTCCCTGTACACAAGTGACTGCACCTCAGAGGCGCAATCAGTAAAGATCATCAAATTCGCAGATGACACCACCGTCATCGGCCTCATCAAGGACGGGGACGAATCGGCCTATAGACGGGAAGTAGACCGGTTGGCTAAGTGGTGCAGCCACAACAACCCCCTCAAAACTGTTGAGATGATAGTGGACTGACCTTCCCTCAGTCCAGGACCTGTACCTGTCCAGAGCTAAAAAGCGGGCAATGAAGATACTAAAAGACCAGCTACACCCTGGCCACAGCATGTTTAACTTGCTTCCTTCAGGCAGGCGTTACAGGGCTGTCCCCGCCATGTCCACCAGAAGCCTCAAAAGTTTCTTTCCCCAAGCAGTCCGCCTGCTGAACTCCTGAATATTGACTGACTAGACGTACATGTAATTAACTTGTGTCCCTACGGTATGCCTACCTGTATGACTTTACTTGCCCTCCCGACCCTCACCTGCTTATCTGTTACCTACTTGGCTGTTGTATAGCAAACCGAAGACAAATTCCTAGTATACGCAAGTATACCTGGCCAATAAAGCTGATTCTGATATCACTGGGAAGATGGTGCTGGCCGGAGAGGTGGGACCCACTTCCTGATAAAGTAAGGTAGGAAGTGAGTGCCATCCCCTCGCCTCCTTCTGCCCCTCCCATATTGAAATGGTGCTTCGTCTTGACCCCGCAATTACTTTTGAAAAAAAAGTTTTAGATATTCACAGTGTAGTCATGCCCACTTTCTGAAGCCACGCCCTCCTCAGTGGGGCCCAGCATGACTATCTATGCCCCTGGATGTAGTCTTTGACATAAAACTTGCTGGACCTGCGCCTTGGCCATGATTGCTACACCCAGCGGGGAACAGAGACCCAGAGCTGCTGATATGGTGAGCCAGAATTTCATGCACCTGCAGAGCTCTCTAGCACTGGACTCACAGTGCCTGGACTCAAGCCAGAGTTAGGCTCCACCTTCGACCATATCCTGAGATCATTCATATATTTGCTAGCTGGTCAGTAAGCATCTATTGTGGTAGCCAATGTTCTGAGACTGTCCAGCTAAGCTCTGTGGCCGGCTATAATTATAACTCTCACAGTGACTACTTTGATTTTTGATTTTGAAGTGGATAATAACTATAAATATATTTTTTGAGCTATTGTTTAAAATCAACAACACCAGAAATGTTATTTAAGCAAAGTCCCTTGGAGTTTTAATACTGGGTTTTGCCATCTTTATTTATTATAATAAGTATTTTGATTTTATTTGTGTAAATGTGTGTTCAAAAAACCCTCTTTATTTATTTTATTGCACATTCCATTTATATGTCATTATATTAATTGATAAATTATATCTACATTTTAAGTCATTTCAATATTTTAAGTGGTATTTATCAAAGCATGGACAAAGATAAAGTAGAGAGATATAATGCACTGACCAATCAGCTCGTAACTCACATTTTACAGGCTGTTTTTGAAAAATGACAAGAGCTGATTGGTTAGTGCTTTATTTCTCTTCACTTTACCTCTCTGGATGCTTTGATAAATACCTCCCCTAGTGTCATCACGTAAATGTGTGTGTTGACCTAATTTAGATCAGGGACCAGTTTTATAAAATACTAGCTGTTCTACCCGTTCTTCTGATTTTCACGGATGTACATATCAAAGAGTGTTAATAATTTGGTAAATCTTTAGAAATGTAAATTTAAGATGTCTTAAAGTAAGTAAATAAGTAAATATTAATCAATGGTTCTTGGAGCACCCGTAGCAGATACGGTAAAAGGTCACAGGACCATTTTTGTAGTTTATTAAATTCTACCCTCTGGAGGTGCAATCCAAATTTTGATCTGATTGTCATTTGGGCATTATCATTCATACAATGCAAGCCATGCATCGGTAATGATGTCATTATGTCAACCCTCTTTTCATCCCCTTAGGGGAGGTTTATTAACATTTCAATTATGTGGTTTTCCTATTTTCCACCTGAAGAATACCTATTATACATTTAATCTTCCTAACATATCGGGGAGTAAGAGAATTAGTGATAAGTCAGTGAGTGAGTGAGTCAGGGCTTACACACACACACACACACACACACACACACACACACACACACACACACACACACACACACACACACACACTCTTGAAAGAACGGGTGGCTCTCACAGAGGACTGTAACAACAGTAATAATGACAGAGACTGCGCTCTTGCTTGCAGTAACATTTCAGTTATAGTATAACTTTCGTCAGACCCAGACCCCAGGGTTTGACAAAGGTTATAAATAGCTGAAACATTACCGCAAGCAAGAGCACAGTCTATGTCATTATTACTGTTGTTACAGTCCTCTGTGAGTGCCACCCATTTCTTCAAGATATCTTTGCATGGGAAGGCACAGAGGCAGATGTGTTGGTAACTTTGAGTACCAGTTATTTGGAATACTATATATATATATATATATATATATACATACAGCGGGTTGGTGAGGCACTCCTAGCGACTGTCACAAATAGGCAAAAGGGTCCTCGGTGTGGAAAAATATATATATAAAGTAAAGGCATTGATCCACTGCACTCACAACTCCTACATAAGGGGTGCAATATATGACCACATTGTTTCAATCAAAAACACATTGTTTATTATGGTGAGTGCAGAGAATCTGTGACCAACAAATGTACATATGTCCACCCACAAGGAGGATGAGATAATCAGGATAAACCATATGCAATATGAGTAGATATCGAGAATGCCCACATACTGTACAATATTGGGAGCTTTTGGCTGATATCTTCTATCAAGACTGACTGATCGGATAATCAAAGCTGGGCATTTCTAGCCTTTTTTTGGACTGTTTTATCTGTGTTTGGAAAACAATGCACCAGAATTAACTTCTGTTACCTTGGTGATACATTTTGGATATGTAGCTAAAGTTTAAAGCAGAAATTGGTATACTTTGGAAATGTTCATTTTTGATCAATATTGAGGGGCTGGGACTTACGTTTTTTTCATATATGGCCATACACAATTCTGACATCAATTGGAAAACCATGTACCAGAATTAATTTCTGTCACCTTGGTGATACATTTTAGATACGTACCTAAAGTTTAAAGCAGAAATTGGGACACTTTTTGAAATTTTCATATTTGATCAAAATTGAGGGTCCAGAGTATATGTTTTTTTCATATATGGCTATACAGAATTATGACTCCCATTGGAAAAACATGCACCAGAATTAACTTCTGTCACCTTGATGATTCATTTTGGCTATGTACCTAAAGTTTAAAGCAGAAATTGGGACGCTTTTGAAATTTTCATTTTTGATCAAAATTGAGGGTCCAGGGCTTAGGGAATTTCTCAAATGCCACAAAACGGTTGATGATCTGGAACTAAGGGAATTTCTCATATGCCACAAAACGGTTGAAGCTCCTGTTAAAAATCATGCTCTGAAATAAATTTCTGTCACCTTAGTGATACATTTTATGATGGCACCTAAAATTTAAAGCAGAAAAATGGACACTTTTTAAATTTTAATTTTTGACCAAAATTGATGGGTATGGGAATTTCTCATATGCCACAAAATGGTTGAAGCTCCTGTTCAAAAATCATGCTCCGAAATCAACTTCGGTCACCTCAGTGATACATTTTGGGATGGTAACTAAAGGTTAGAGCAGAAATTGGGACACTTCTGAAATTTTCATTTTTGACAAAAATTGATAGGTCCATGGCTTAGGGAATTTCTCATATGCCACAAAATGGTTGAAGTTCCTGTTCGATAGTCATGCTCTGAAATCAACTTCTGTCACCTTAGTTATACCTTTTGGGATGGTACACATAGGATTGGAAAGTGATAGGCGCAAACACCATAGAAAACGTCCTTACATCTGATATAGATGAATCAAAACAAAGGAATCCCCTTGCGATCCTTCACTGGAGTGTTTGTAGGTATCCTCTTATGACGCCCTCCAAAGTGTAGTCTCTTATCTCAAAAAAGAAAACAAATCATCGGGCAGACCAATTTGGACAAAAGGGGACAGCGAATTTATTGCACAGAACACTCACAATGTTTTAAAAAATACAAGGCATATATCCACAACAAAACAAGGTGGGTGTCAAGGGGTGCTGGCAGCTGGAAGCGAATTACCCTCCCAAAAGCAACACTGGAGATTCCGGACTTCTGCAGCGTATCGGAAGGAAAAGGTCATCCAAGGAAGACAGCTTCACCTCTCCACACCGGGCACCACTAGCTTGACGCGTTTCGGACACTATGGTCCTTCATCAGAAGCGTAGTGGTGAGTACTTAGAGTGGGGTATTTATACCCCCAAACATTAAGCATAATTATCCAAAACAAACAGGTCTTACTCCCGCCAAAACGCGGTGCTTTCAGCCGTGACCGGAAGTCATCGTCATCGCCCGCGACCGGAAGTCGTCACTCCCGGAAGCGGAAGTCTCTATGCGTTCCAACGGAGAGAAACAGGAAGTGATTTGTGCGGTTCACCTCCGCAATTTCGGCTGAATCGCCACTTGATCTTTTTTCCAGTTGAATCAGCGCATATAACAAAGTCCATACAAGGTCCATATATAAAATAAAAACATTAAGAAACAAACAATTAAAAAACAAATAGAGGAATAATCAATGTCATCTGGTAGTTATAAGATCATCATAATAGCACCAAATAATTCTAGATTCTATAGCAGCAAACGGTTGAAAAGCAGCAGGAGAATTTAATTTAAAAAACGATTTACAATTTTTTTTTAAATATAGAATTTTTTAATTTAATCATAAAAACCACTTCAATTCAAAGTCGTCATTAAGTCCTCCCGGGGTCAGGGTTTTTTAAGTGTGGATCCACTTCATTTCAGCCTTTGCCAATCTCACATCATCATCTTTATTTTTCCAAGATGGCAAAATGGCTTGTAATCCCTAGAAGGACTTAATGGCACCTGGGTTAGAATTATGAACCTTCTTGAAGTGTGCTGATACTGTATGGGTTTCAAGTCCTTTTTTATGTTGTAAGTATGCTCAGCTAGACGGACCTTTAGATTCCTACCGGTTTTGCCAATGTAAACCAACCCACATTTACATTCCAAACCGTACACAACATTTTTCGTGTCTGCTAGTGAATTCTATGAAAGATTATGTGCAGATTGGTTAAGGGACGTAGTAAAATCAGAGATTTCTGTGTGAAAAATGTAATCTATCCAATAAAAGAATTCCTTACGTGTAACACGAAAAAATGTTGTGTTTTAAAATTTGAATTTTTGACCAAAATCGATGGGTCCGGGGCTTAGGGAATTTCTCATATGCCACACAACCGTTGAAGCTCCTGTTCAAAAATCATGCTCCGAAATCAACTTTTTTCATCTCAGGGATTCATTTTGGGATGGTAACTAAAGTTTGAAGCAGAAATAGGGGCACTTTTAAAATTGTCATTTTTCACCAAAATAGATTGGTTCGGGGCTTAGGGAATTTCTCATATGCCACAAAACCGTTGAAGCTCCTATTAAAAAAATCATGCTCCGAAATAAACTTTTTTCGTCTCAGGTATTCATTTTGGGATGGTAACTAAAGTTTAAAGCAGAAATAGGGGCACTTTTAAAATTGTCATTTTTGACCAAAATCAATGGGTCCGGGGCTTAGGGAATTTCTCATATGCACAAAACTGTTGAAGCTCCTGTTCAAAAAGCATGCTCCGAAATCAACTTTTTTCATCTCAGGGATTCATTTTGGGATGGTAACTAAAGTTTTAAGCAGAAATAGGGGCACTTTTAAAATTGTCATTTTTGACCAAAATCAATGGGTCCGGGGTTTAGTGAATTTCTCATATGCCACAAAACCGTTGAAGCTCCTGTTCAAAAATCATGCTCCGAAATCAACTTTTTTCATTTCTGGGATTCATTTTGGGATGGTAACTAAAGTTTAAAGCAGAAATAGGGGCACTTTTGACATTTTCATTTTTGACCAATATGATGGGTCCGGGGCTTAGGGAATTTCTCATATGCCACAAAACCGCTGAAGCTCCTGTTCAAAAATCATGCTCCAAAATCAACTTTTTTCATCTCAGGGATTCATTTTGGGATGGTAACTAAAGTTTAAAGCAGAAATAGGGGCACTTTTAAAATTTTCATTTTTCACCAAAATCGATGGGTCTGGGGCTTAGGGAATTTCTCATATGCCACAAAACCGTTGAAGCTCCTGTTCAAAAATCATGCTCCGAAATCAACTTTTTTCATCTCAGGGATTCATTTTGGGATGGTAACTAAAGTTTAAAGCAGAAATAGGGGCACTTTTAAAATTTTCATTTTTGACCAATATGATGGGTCCGGGGCTTAGGGAATTTCTCATATGCCACAAAACCGTTGAAGCTCCTGTTCAAAAATCATGCTCCGAAATCAACTTTTTTCATCTCAGGGATTCATTTTGGGATGGTAACTAAAGATTGAAGCATAAATAGGGGCACTTTTAAAATTGTAATTTTTGACCAAAATCAATGGGTCCGGGGCTTAGGGAATTTCTCATATGCCACAAAACCGTTGAAGCTCCTGTTCAAAAATCATGCTCCGAAATCAACTTTTTTCACCTCAGGGATTCATTTTGGGATGGTAACTAAAGTTTAAAGCAGAAATAGGGGCACTTTTAAAATTGTCATTTTTGACCAAAATCGATGGGTCCGGGGCTTAGGGAATTTCTCATATGTACAAAACTGTTGAAGCTCCTGTTCAAAAAGCTTGCTCCGAAATCAACTTTTTTCATCTCAGGGATTCATTTTGGGATGGTAACTAAAGTTTAAAGCAGAAATAGTGGCACTTTTAAAATTGTCATTTTTGACCAAAATCGATGGGTCCGGGGCTTAGGGAATTTCTCATATGCCACAAAACAGTTGAAGCTTCTGTTCAAAAATCATGCTCCGAAATCAACTTTTTTCATCTCAGGGATTCATTTTGGGATGGTAACTAAAGTTTAAAGCAGAAATAGGGGCACTTTTAAAATTTTCATTTTTGACCAAAATCGATGGGTACGGACGGGGCTTAGGGAATTTCTCATATGCCACAAAACCGTTGAAGCTCCTGTTCAAAAATCATGCTCCGAAATCAACTTTTTTCATCTCAGGGATACATTTTGGGATGGTAACTAAAGTTTAAAGCAGAAATAGGGGCACTTTTAAAATTTTCATTTTTGACCAAAATTGATGGGTCCGGGGCTTACGGAATTTCTCATATGCCACAAAACCGTTGAAGCTCCAGTTCAAAAATCATGCTCCGAAATCAACTTTTTTCATCTCAGGGATTCATTTTGGAATGGTAACTAAAGTTTAAAGCAGAAATAGGGTCACTTTTAAAATTTTCATGTTTGACCAATATCGATGGGTCCAGGGCGTATGGAATTTCTCATATGCCACAAAACCGTTGAAGCTTCTGTTCAAAAAGCAAGCTCCGAAATCAACTTTTTTCATTTCAGGGATTCATTTTGGGATGGTAACTAAAGTTTAAAGCAGAAATAGGGGCACTTTTAAAATTTTAATTTTTCACCAAAATCGATGGGTCTGGGGCTTAGGGAATTTCTCATATGCCACAAAACCGTTGAAGCTCCTGTTCAAAAATCATGCTCCGAAATCAACTTTTTTCATCTCAGGGATTCATTTTGGGATGGTAACTAAAGTTTAAAGCAGAAATAGGGGCACTTTTAAAATTGTCATTTTTGACCAAAATCGATGGGTCCGGGGCTTAGGGAATTTCTCATATGCCACAAAACCGTTGAAGCTCCTGTTCAAAAATCATGTTCCGAAATCAACTTTTTTCATCTCAGGGATTCATTTTGGGATGGTAACTAAAGTTTAAAGCAGAAATAGGGGCACTTTTCAAATTTTCATTTTTCACCAAAATCGATGGGTCTGGGGCTTAGGGAATTTCTCATATGCCACAAAACCGTTGAAGCTCCTGTTCAAAAATCATGCTCCGAAATCAACTTTTTTCATCTCAGGGATTCATTTTGGGATGGTAACTAAAGATTGAAGCATAAATAGGGGCACTTTTAAAATTGTAATTTTTGACCAAAATCAATGGGTCCGGGGCTTAGGGAATTTCTCATATGCCCCAAAACCGTTGAAGCTCCTGTTCAAAAATCATGCTCCGAAATCAACTTTTTTCATCTCAGGGATTCATTTTGGGATGGTAACTAAAGTTTAAAGCAGAAATAGGGGCACTTTTAAAATTGTCATTTTTGACCAAAATCGATGGGTCCGGGGCTTAGGGAATTTCTCATATGCACAAAACTGTTGAAGCTCCTGTTCAAAAAGCTTGCTCCGAAATCAACTTTTTTCATCTCAGGGATTCATTTTGGGATGGTAACTAAAGTTTAAAGCAGAAATAGTGGCACTTTTAAAATTTTCATTTTTGACCAAAATCGATGGGTCCGGGGCTTAGGGAATTTCTCATATGCCACAAAACCGTTGAAGCTCCTGTTCAAAAATCATGCTCCGAAATCAACTTTTTTCATCTCAGGGATTCATTTTGGGATGGTAACTAAAGTTTAAAGCAGAAATAGGGTCACTTTTAAAATTTTCATTTTTGACCAATATCGATGGATCCGGGGCATATGGAATTTCTCATATGCCACAAAACCGTTGAAGCTCCTGTTCAAAAAGCAAGCTCCGAAATAAACTTTTTTCATCTCAGGGATTCATTTTGGGATGGTAACTAAAGTTTGTAGCAGAAATAGGGGCACTTTTAAAATTGTCATTTTTCACCAAAATAGATGGGTCCGGGGCTTAGGGAATTTCTCATATGCCACAAAACCGTTGAAGCTCCTGTTCAAAAATCATGCTCCGAAATCAACTTTTTTCATCTCAGGGATACATTTTGGGATGGTAACTAAAGTTTAAAGCAGAAATAGGGGCACTTTTAAAATTTTCATTTTTGACCAAAATTGATGGGTCCGGGGCTTACGGAATTTCTCATATGCCACAAAACCGTTGAAGCTCCAGTTCAAAAATCATGCTCCGAAATCAACTTTTTTCATCTCAGGGATTCATTTTGGAATGGTAACTAAAGTTTAAAGCAGAAATAGGGTCACTTTTAAAATTTTCATGTTTGACCAATATCGATGGGTCCAGGGCGTATGGAATTTCTCATATGCCACAAAACCGTTGAAGCTTCTGTTCGAAAAGCAAGCTCCGAAATCAACTTTTTTCATTTCAGGGATTCATTTTGGGATGGTAACTAAAGTTTAAAGCAGAAATAGGGGCACTTTTAAAATTTTAATTTTTCACCAAAATCGATGGGTCTGGGGCTTAGGGAATTTCTCATATGCCACAAAACCGTTGAAGCTCCTGTTCAAAAATCATGCTCCGAAATCAACTTTTTTCATCTCAGGGATTCATTTTGGGATGGTAACTAAAGTTTAAAGCAGAAATAGGGGCACTTTTCAAATTTTCATTTTTCACCAAAATCGATGGGTCTGGGGCTTAGGGAATTTCTCATATGCCACAAAACCGTTGAAGCTCCTGTTCAAAAATCATGCTCCGAAATCAACTTTTTTCATCTCAGGGATTCATTTTGGGATGGTAACTAAAGATTGAAGCATAAATAGGGGCACTTTTAAAATTGTAATTTTTGACCAAAATCAATGGGTCCGGGGCTTAGGGAATTTCTCATATGCCACAAAACCGTTGAAGCTCTTGTTCAAAAATCATGCTCCGAAATCAACTTTTTTCATCTCAGGGATTCATTTTGGGATGGTAACTAAAGTTTAAAGCAGAAATAGGGGCACTTTTAAAATTGTCATTTTTGACCAAAATCGATGGGTCCGGGGCTTAGGGAATTTCTCATATGCACAAAACGGTTGAAGCTCCTGTTCAAAAAGCTTGCTCCGAAATCAACTTTTTTCATCTCAGGGATTCATTTTGGGATGGTAACTAAAGTTTAAAGCAGAAATAGTGGCACTTTTAAAATTTTCATTTTTGACCAAAATCGATGGGTCCGGGGCTTAGGGAATTTCTCATATGCCACAAAACCGTTGAAGCTCCTGTTCAAAAATCATGCTCCGAAATCAACTTTTTTCATCTCAGGGATTCATTTTGGGATGGTAACTAAAGTTTAAAGCAGAAATAGGGTCACTTTTAAAATTTTCATTTTTGACCAATATCGATGGATCCGGGGCATATGGAATTTCTCATATGCCACAAAACCGTTGAAGCTCCTGTTCAAAAAGCAAGCTCCGAAATAAACTTTTTTCATCTCAGGGATTCATTTTGGGATGGTAACTAAAGTTTGTAGCAGAAATAGGGGCACTTTTAAAATTGTCATTTTTCACCAAAATAGATGGGTCCGGGGCTTAGGGAATTTCTCATATGCCACAAAACCGTTGAAGCTCCTGTTCAAAAATCATGCTCCGAAATCAACTTTTTTCATCTCAGGGATTCATTTTGGGATGGTAACTAAAGTTTAAAGCAGAAATAGGGGCACTTTTAAAATTGTCATTTTTCACCAAAATTGATGGGTCCGGGGCTTAGGGAATTTCTCATATGCCACAAAACCGTTGAAGCTCCAGTTCAAAAATCATGCTCCGAAATCAACTTTTTTCATCTCAGGGATTCATTTTGGAATGGTAACTAAAGTTTAAAGCAGAAATAGGGTCACTTTTAAAATTTTCATTTTGACCAATATCGATGGGTCCGGGGCGTATGGAATTTCTCATATGCCACAAAACCGTTGAAGCTTCTGTTCAAAAAGCAAGCTCCGAAATCAACTCTTTTCATTTCAGGGATTCATTTTGGCATGGTAACTAAAGTTTAAAGCAGAAATAGGGGCACTTTTAAAATTTTCATTTTTCACCAAAATCGATGGGTCTGGGGCTTAGGGAATTTCTCATATGCCACAAAACCGTTGAAGCTCCTGTTCAAAAATCATGCTCCGAAATCAACTTTTTTCATCTCAGGGATTCATTTTGGGATGGTAACTATAGTTTAAAGCAGAAATAGGGGCACTTTTCAAATTTTCATTTTTCACCAAAATCGATGGGTCTGGGGCTTAGGGAATTTCTCATATGCCACAAAACCGTTGAAGCTCCTGTTCAAAAATCATGCTCCGAAATCAACTTTTTTCATCTCAGGGATTCATTTTGGGATGGTAACTAAAGATTGAAGCATAAATAGGGGCACTTTTAAAATTGTAATTTTTGACCAAAATCAATGGGTCCGGGGCTTAGGGAATTTCTCATATGCCACAAAACCGTTGAAGCTCTTGTTCAAAAATCATGCTCCGAAATCAACTTTTTTCATCTCAGGGATTCATTTTGGGATGGTAACTAAAGTTTAAAGCAGAAATAGGGGCACTTTTAAAATTGTCATTTTTGACCAAAATCGATGGGTCCGGGGCTTAGGGAATTTCTCATATGCACAAAACGGTTGAAGCTCCTGTTCAAAAAGCTTGCTCCGAAATCAACTTTTTTCATCTCAGGGATTCATTTTGGGATGGTAACTAAAGTTTAAAGCAGAAATAGTGGCACTTTTAAAATTTTCATTTTTGACCAAAATCGATGGGTCCGGGGCTTAGGGAATTTCTCATATGCCACAAAACCGTTGAAGCTCCTGTTCAAAAATCATGCTCCGAAATCAACTTTTTTCATCTCAGGGATTCATTTTGGGATGGTAACTAAAGTTTAAAGCAGAAATAGGGTCACTTTTAAAATTTTCATTTTTGACCAATATCGATGGATCCGGGGCATATGGAATTTCTCATATGCCACAAAACCGTTGAAGCTCCTGTTCAAAAAGCAAGCTCCGAAATAAACTTTTTTCATCTCAGGGATTCATTTTGGGATGGTAACTAAAGTTTGAAGCAGAAATAGGGGCACTTTTAAAATTGTCATTTTTCACCAAAATAGATGGGTCCGGGGCTTAGGGAATTTCTCATATGCCACAAAACCGTTGAAGCTCCTGTTCAAAAATCATGCTCCGAAATCAACTTTTTTCATCTCAGGGATTCATTTTGGGATGGTAACTAAAGTTTAAAGCAGAAATAGGGGCACTTTTAAAATTGTCATTTTTCACCAAAATTGATGGGTCCGGGGCTTAGGGAATTTCTCATATGCCACAAAACCGTTGAAGCTCCAGTTCAAAAATCATGCTCCGAAATCAACTTTTTTCATCTCAGGGATTCATTTTGGAATGGTAACTAAAGTTTAAAGCAGAAATAGGGTCACTTTTAAAATTTTCATTTTGACCAATATCGATGGGTCCGGGGCGTATGGAATTTCTCATATGCCACAAAACCGTTGAAGCTTCTGTTCAAAAAGCAAGCTCCGAAATCAACTCTTTTCATTTCAGGGATTCATTTTGGCATGGTAACTAAAGTTTAAAGCAGAAATAGGGGCACTTTTAAAATTTTCATTTTTCACCAAAATCGATGGGTCTGGGGCTTAGGGAATTTCTCAAATGCCACAAAAGCGTTGAAGCTCCTGTTCAAAAATCATGCTCCGAAATCAACTTTTTTCATCTCAGGGATTCATTTTGGGATGGTAACTAAAGTTTAAAGCAGAAATAGGGGCACTTTTAAAATTGTCATTTTTGACCAAAATCGATGGGTCCGGGGCTTAGGGAATTTCTCATATGCCACAAAACCGTTGAAGCTCCTATTCAAAAATCATGCTCCGAAATCAACTTTTTTCATCTCAGGGATTCATTTTGGGATGGTAACTAAAGTGTAAAGCAGAAATAGGGGCACTTTTAAAATTGTCATTTTTGACCAAAATCAATGGGTCCGGGGCTTAGGGAATTTCTCATATGCCACAAAACCGTTAAAGCTCCTGTTATAAAATCATGCTCCGAAATCAACTTTTTTCATCTCAGGGATTCATTTTGGGATGGCAACTAAAGTTTAAAGCAGAAATAGGGGCACTTTTAAAATTGTCATTTTTTACCAAAATCGATGGGTCCGGGGCTTAGGGAATTTCTCATATGCACAAAACTGTTGAAGCTCCTGTTCAAAAAGCATGCTTCGAAATCAACTTTTTTCATCTCAGGGATTCATTTTGGGATGGTAACTAAAGTTTAAAGCAGAAATAGGGGCACTTTTAACATTTTCATTTTTGACCAATATGATGGGTCCGGGGCGTAGGGAATTTCTCATATGCCACAAAACCGCTGAAGCTCCTGTTCAAAAATCATGCTCCAAAATCAACTTTTTTCATCTCAGGGATTCATTTTGGGATGGTAACTAAAGTTTAAAGCAGAAATAGGGGCACTTTTAAAATTTTCATTTTTCACCAAAATCGATGGGTCTGGGGCTTAGGGAATTTCTCATATGCCACAAAACCGTTGAAGCTCCTGTTCAAAAATCATGCTCCGAAATCAACTTTTTTCATCTCAGGGATTCATTTTGGGATGGTAACTAAAGTTTAAAGCAGAAATAGGGGCACTTTTAAAATTTTCATTTTTGACCAATATGATGGGTCCGGGGCTTAGGGAATTTCTCATATGCCACAAAACCGTTGAAGCTCCTGTTCAAAAATCATGCTCCGAAATCAACTTTTTTCATCTCAGGGATTCATTTTGGGATGGTAACTAAAGATTGAAGCATAAATAGGGGCACTTTTAAAATTGTAATTTTTGACCAAAATCAATGGGTCCGGGGCTTAGGGAATTTCTCATATGCCACAAAACCGTTGAAGCTCCTGTTCAAAAATCATGCTCCGAAATCAACTTTTTTCATCTCAGGGATTCATTTTGGGATGGTAACTAAAGTTTAAAGCAGAAATAGGGGCACTTTTAAAATTGTCATTTTTGACCAAAATCGATGGGTCCGGGGCTTAGGGAATTTCTCATATGCCACAAAACCGTTGAAGCTCCTATTCAAAAATCATGCTCCGAAATCAACTTTTTTCATTTCAGGGATTCATTTTGGGATGGTAACTAAAGTGTAAAGCAGAAATAGGGGCACTTTTAAAATTGTCATTTTTGACCAAAATCAATGGGTCCGGGGCTTAGGGAATTTCTCATATGCCACAAAACCGTTGAAGCTCCTGTTATAAAATCATGCTCCGAAATCAACTTTTTTCATCTCAGGGATTCATTTTGGGATGGCAACTAAAGTTTAAAGCAGAAATAGGGGCACTTTTAAAATTGTCATTTTTTACCAAAATCGATGGGTCCGGGGCTTAGGGAATTTCTCATATGCACAAAACTGTTGAAGCTCCTGTTCAAAAAGCATGCTTCGAAATCAACTTTTTTCATCTCAGGGATTCATTTTGGGATGGTAACTAAAGTTTAAAGCAGAAATAGGGGCACTTTTAACATTTTCATTTTTGACCAATATGATGGGTCCGGGGCGTAGGGAATTTCTCATATGCCACAAAACCGCTGAAGCTCCTGTTCAAAAATCATGCTCCAAAATCAACTTTTTTCATCTCAGGGATTCATTTTGGGATGGTAACTAAAGTTTAAAGCAGAAATAGGGGCACTTTTAAAATTTTCATTTTTCACCAAAATCGATGGGTCTGGGGCTTAGGGAATTTCTCATATGCCACAAAACCGTTGAAGCTCCTGTTCAAAAATCATGCTCCGAAATCAACTTTTTTCATCTCAGGGATTCATTTTGGGATGGTAACTAAAGTTTAAAGCAGAAATAGGGGCACTTTTAAAATTGTCATTTTTCACCAAAATAGATTGGTTCGGGGCTTAGGGAATTTCTCATATGCCACAAAACCGTTGAAGCTCCTATTAAAAAAATCATGCTCCGAAATAAACTTTTTTCGTCTCAGGTATTCATTTTGGGATGGTAACTAAAGTTTAAAGCAGAAATAGGGGCACTTTTAAAATTGTCATTTTTGACCAAAATCAATGGGTCCGGGGCTTAGGGAATTTCTCATATGCACAAAACTGTTGAAGCTCCTGTTCAAAAAGCATGCTCCGAAATCAACTTTTTTCATCTCAGGGATTCATTTTGGGATGGTAACTAAAGATTGAAGCATAAATAGGGGCACTTTTAAAATTGTAATTTTTGACCAAAATCAATGGGTCCGGGGTTTAGTGAATTTCTCATATGCCACAAAACCGTTGAAGCTCCTGTTCAAAAATCATGCTCCGAAATCAACTTTTTTCATTTCTGGGATTCATTTTGGGATGGTAACTAAAGTTTAAAGCAGAAATAGGGGCACTTTTGACATTTTCATTTTTGACCAATATGATGGGTCCGGGGCTTAGGGAATTTCTCATATGCCACAAAACCGCTGAAGCTCCTGTTCAAAAATCATGCTCCAAAATCAACTTTTTTCATCTCAGGGATTCATTTTGGGATGGTAACTAAAGTTTAAAGCAGAAATAGGGGCACTTTTAAAATTTTCATTTTTCACCAAAATCGATGGGTCTGGGGCTTAGGGAATTTCTCATATGCCACAAAACCGTTGAAGCTCCTGTTCAAAAATCATGCTCCGAAATCAACTTTTTTCATCTCAGGGATTCATTTTGGGATGGTAACTAAAGTTTAAAGCAGAAATAGGGGCACTTTTAAAATTTTCATTTTTGACCAATATGATGGGTCCGGGGCTTAGGGAATTTCTCATATGCCACAAAACCGTTGAAGCTCCTGTTCAAAAATCATGCTCCGAAATCAACTTTTTTCATCTCAGGGATTCATTTTGGGATGGTAACTAAAGATTGAAGCATAAATAGGGGCACTTTTAAAATTGTAATTTTTGACCAAAATCAATGGGTCCGGGGCTTAGGGAATTTCTCATATGCCACAAAACCGTTGAAGCTCCTGTTCAAAAATCATGCTCCGAAATCAACTTTTTTCACCTCAGGGATTCATTTTGGGATGGTAACTAAAGTTTAAAGCAGAAATAGGGGCACTTTTAAAATTGTCATTTTTGACCAAAATCGATGGGTCCGGGGCTTAGGGAATTTCTCATATGTACAAAACTGTTGAAGCTCCTGTTCAAAAAGCTTGCTCCGAAATCAACTTTTTTCATCTCAGGGATTCATTTTGGGATGGTAACTAAAGTTTAAAGCAGAAATAGTGGCACTTTTAAAATTGTCATTTTTGACCAAAATCGATGGGTCCGGGGCTTAGGGAATTTCTCATATGCCACAAAACAGTTGAAGCTTCTGTTCAAAAATCATGCTCCGAAATCAACTTTTTTCATCTCAGGGATTCATTTTGGGATGGTAACTAAAGTTTAAAGCAGAAATAGGGGCACTTTTAAAATTTTCATTTTTGACCAAAATCGATGGGTACGGACGGGGCTTAGGGAATTTCTCATATGCCACAAAACCGTTGAAGCTCCTGTTCAAAAATCATGCTCCGAAATCAACTTTTTTCATCTCAGGGATACATTTTGGGATGGTAACTAAAGTTTAAAGCAGAAATAGGGGCACTTTTAAAATTTTCATTTTTGACCAAAATTGATGGGTCCGGGGCTTACGGAATTTCTCATATGCCACAAAACCGTTGAAGCTCCAGTTCAAAAATCATGCTCCGAAATCAACTTTTTTCATCTCAGGGATTCATTTTGGAATGGTAACTAAAGTTTAAAGCAGAAATAGGGTCACTTTTAAAATTTTCATGTTTGACCAATATCGATGGGTCCAGGGCGTATGGAATTTCTCATATGCCACAAAACCGTTGAAGCTTCTGTTCAAAAAGCAAGCTCCGAAATCAACTTTTTTCATTTCAGGGATTCATTTTGGGATGGTAACTAAAGTTTAAAGCAGAAATAGGGGCACTTTTAAAATTTTAATTTTTCACCAAAATCGATGGGTCTGGGGCTTAGGGAATTTCTCATATGCCACAAAACCGTTGAAGCTCCTGTTCAAAAATCATGCTCCGAAATCAACTTTTTTCATCTCAGGGATTCATTTTGGGATGGTAACTAAAGTTTAAAGCAGAAATAGGGGCACTTTTAAAATTGTCATTTTTGACCAAAATCGATGGGTCCGGGGCTTAGGGAATTTCTCATATGCCACAAAACCGTTGAAGCTCCTGTTCAAAAATCATGTTCCGAAATCAACTTTTTTCATCTCAGGGATTCATTTTGGGATGGTAACTAAAGTTTAAAGCAGAAATAGGGGCACTTTTCAAATTTTCATTTTTCACCAAAATCGATGGGTCTGGGGCTTAGGGAATTTCTCATATGCCACAAAACCGTTGAAGCTCCTGTTCAAAAATCATGCTCCGAAATCAACTTTTTTCATCTCAGGGATTCATTTTGGGATGGTAACTAAAGATTGAAGCATAAATAGGGGCACTTTTAAAATTGTAATTTTTGACCAAAATCAATGGGTCCGGGGCTTAGGGAATTTCTCATATGCCACAAAACCGTTGAAGCTCCTGTTCAAAAATCATGCTCCGAAATCAACTTTTTTTCATCTCAGGGATTCATTTTGGGATGGTAACTAAAGTTTAAAGCAGAAATAGGGGCACTTTTAAAATTGTCATTTTTGACCAAAATCGATGGGTCCGGGGCTTAGGGAATTTCTCATATGCACAAAACTGTTGAAGCTCCTGTTCAAAAAGCTTGCTCCGAAATCAACTTTTTTCATCTCAGGGATTCATTTTGGGATGCTAACTAAAGTTTAAAGCAGAAATAGTGGCACTTTTAAAATTTTCATTTTTGACCAAAATCGATGGGTCCGGGGCTTAGGGAATTTCTCATATGCCACAAAACCGTTGAAGCTCCTGTTCAAAAATCATGCTCCGAAATCAACTTTTTTCATCTCAGGGATTCATTTTGGGATGGTAACTAAAGTTTAAAGCAGAAATAGGGTCACTTTTAAAATTTTCATTTTTGACCAATATCGATGGATCCGGGGCATATGGAATTTCTCATATGCCACAAAACCGTTGAAGCTCCTGTTCAAAAAGCAAGCTCCGAAATAAACTTTTTTCATCTCAGGGATTCATTTTGGGATGGTAACTAAAGTTTGTAGCAGAAATAGGGGCACTTTTAAAATTGTCATTTTTCACCAAAATAGATGGGTCCGGGGCTTAGGGAATTTCTCATATGCCACAAAACCGTTGAAGCTCCTGTTCAAAAATCATGCTCCGAAATCAACTTTTTTCATCTCAGGGATTCATTTTGGGATGGTAACTAAAGTTTAAAGCAGAAATAGGGGCACTTTTAAAATTGTCATTTTTCACCAAAATTGATGGGTCCGGGGCTTAGGGAATTTCTCATATGCCACAAAACCGTTGAAGCTCCAGTTCAAAAATCATGCTCCGAAATCAACTTTTTTCATCTCAGGGATTCATTTTGGAATGGTAACTAAAGTTTAAAGCAGAAATAGGGTCACTTTTAAAATTTTCATTTTGACCAATATCGATGGGTCCGGGGCGTATGGAATTTCTCATATGCCACAAAACCGTTGAAGCTTCTGTTCAAAAAGCAAGCTCCGAAATCAACTTTTTTCATTTCAGGGATTCATTTTGGCATGGTAACTAAAGTTTAAAGCAGAAATAGGGGCACTTTTAAAATTTTCATTTTTCACCAAAATCGATGGGTCCGGGGCTTAGGGAATTTCTCATATGCCACAAAACCGTTGAAGCTCCTATTCAAAAATCATGCTCCGAACTCAACTTTTTTCATCTCAGGGATTCATTTTGGGATGGTAACTAAAGTTTAAAGCAGAAATAGGGGCACTTTTAAAATTGTCATTTTTGACCAAAATCAATGGGTCCGGGGCTTAGGGAATTTCTCATATGCCACAAAACCGTTGAAGCTCCTGTTATAAAATCATGCTCCGAAATCAACTTTTTTCATCTCAGGGATTCATTTTGGGATGGTAACTAAAGTTTAAAGCAGAAATAGGGGCACTTTTAAAATTTTCATTTTTGACCAAAATCGATGGGTACGGACGGGGCTTAGGGAATTTCTCATATGCCACAAAACCGTTGAAGCTCCTGTTCAAAAATCATGCTCCGAAATCAACTTTTTTCATCTCAGGGATACATTTTGGGATGGTAACTAAAGTTTAAAGCAGAAATAGGGGCACTTTTAAAATTTTCATTTTTGACCAAAATTGATGGGTCCGGGGCTTACGGAATTTCTCATATGCCACAAAACCGTTGAAGCTCCAGTTCAAAAATCATGCTCCGAAATCAACTTTTTTCATCTCAGGGATTCATTTTGGAATGGTAACTAAAGTTTAAAGCAGAAATAGGGTCACTTTTAAAATTTTCATGTTTGACCAATATCGATGGGTCCAGGGCGTATGGAATTTCTCATATGCCACAAAACCGTTGAAGCTTCTGTTCAAAAAGCAAGCTCCGAAATCAACTTTTTTCATTTCAGGGATTCATTTTGGGATGGTAACTAAAGTTTAAAGCAGAAATAGGGGCACTTTTAAAATTTTAATTTTTCACCAAAATCGATGGGTCTGGGGCTTAGGGAATTTCTCATATGCCACAAAACCGTTGAAGCTCCTGTTAAAAAATCATGCTCCGAAATCAACTTTTTTCATCTCAGGGATTCATTTTGGGATGGTAACTAAAGTTTAAAGCAGAAATAGGGGCACTTTTAAAATTGTCATTTTTGACCAAAATCGATGGGTCCGGGGCTTAGGGAATTTCTCATATGCCACAAAACCGTTGAAGCTCCTGTTCAAAAATCATGTTCCGAAATCAACTTTTTTCATCTCAGGGATTCATTTTGGGATGGTAACTAAAGTTTAAAGCAGAAATAGGGGCACTTTTCAAATTTTCATTTTTCACCAAAATCGATGGGTCTGGGGCTTAGGGAATTTCTCATATGCCACAAAACCGTTGAAGCTCCTGTTCAAAAATCATGCTCCGAAATCAACTTTTTTCATCTCAGGGATTCATTTTGGGATGGTAACTAAAGATTGAAGCATAAATAGGGGCACTTTTAAAATTGTAATTTTTGACCAAAATCAATGGGTCCGGGGCTTAGGGAATTTCTCATATGCCACAAAACCGTTGAAGCTCTTGTTCAAAAATCATGCTCCGAAATCAACTTTTTTCATCTCAGGGATTCATTTTGGGATGGTAACTAAAGTTTAAAGCAGAAATAGGGGCACTTTTAAAATTGTCATTTTTGACCAAAATCGATGGGTCCGGGGCTTAGGGAATTTCTCATATGCACAAAACGGTTGAAGCTCCTGTTCAAAAAGCTTGCTCCGAAATCAACTTTTTTCATCTCAGGGATTCATTTTGGGATGGTAACTAAAGTTTAAAGCAGAAATAGTGGCACTTTTAAAATTTTCATTTTTGACCAAAATCGATGGGTCCGGGGCTTAGGGAATTTCTCATATGCCACAAAACCGTTGAAGCTCCTGTTCAAAAATCATGCTCCGAAATCAACTTTTTTCATCTCAGGGATTCATTTTGGGATGGTAACTAAAGTTTAAAGCAGAAATAGGGTCACTTTTAAAATTTTCATTTTTGACCAATATCGATGGATCCGGGGCATATGGAATTTCTCATATGCCACAAAACCGTTGAAGCTCCTGTTCAAAAAGCAAGCTCCGAAATAAACTTTTTTCATCTCAGGGATTCATTTTGGGATGGTAACTAAAGTTTGTAGCAGAAATAGGGGCACTTTTAAAATTGTCATTTTTCACCAAAATAGATGGGTCCGGGGCTTAGGGAATTTCTCATATGCCACAAAACCGTTGAAGCTCCTGTTCAAAAATCATGCTCCGAAATCAACTTTTTTCATCTCAGGGATTCATTTTGGGATGGTAACTAAAGTTTAAAGCAGAAATAGGGGCACTTTTAAAATTGTCATTTTTCACCAAAATTGATGGGTCCGGGGCTTAGGGAATTTCTCATATGCCACAAAACCGTTGAAGCTCCAGTTCAAAAATCATGCTCCGAAATCAACTTTTTTTCATCTCAGGGATTCATTTTGGAATGGTAACTAAAGTTTAAAGCAGAAATAGGGTCACTTTTAAAATTTTCATTTTGACCAATATCGATGGGTCCGGGGCGTATGGAATTTCTCATATGCCACAAAACCGTTGAAGCTTCTGTTCAAAAAGCAAGCTCCGAAATCAACTTTTTTCATTTCAGGGATTCATTTTGGCATGGTAACTAAAGTTTAAAGCAGAAATAGGGGCACTTTTAAAATTTTCATTTTTCACCAAAATCGATGGGTCTGGGGCTTAGGGAATTTCTCATATGCCACAAAAGCGTTGAAGCTCCTGTTCAAAAATCATGCTCCGAAATCAACTTTTTTCATCTCAGGGATTCATTTTGGGATGGTAACTAAAGTTTAAAGCAGAAATAGGGGCACTTTTAAAATTGTCATTTTTGACCAAAATCGATGGGTCCGGGGCTTAGGGAATTTCTCATATGCCACAAAACCGTTGAAGCTCCTATTCAAAAATCATGCTCCGAAATCAACTTTTTTCATCTCAGGGATTCATTTTGGGATGGTAACTAAAGTGTAAAGCAGAAATAGGGGCACTTTTAAAATTGTCATTTTTGACCAAAATCAATGGGTCCGGGGCTTAGGGAATTTCTCATATGCCACAAAACCGTTGAAGCTCCTGTTATAAAATCATGCTCCAAAATCAACTTTTTTCATCTCAGGGATTCATTTTGGGATGGCAACTAAAGTTTAAAGCAGAAATAGGGGCACTTTTAAAATTGTCATTTTTTACCAAAATCGATGGGTCCGGGGCTTAGGGAATTTCTCATATGCACAAAACTGTTGAAGCTCCTGTTCAAAAAGCATGCTTCGAAATCAACTTTTTTCATCTCAGGGATTCATTTTGGGATGGTAACTAAAGTTTAAAGCAGAAATAGGGGCACTTTTAACATTTTCATTTTTGACCAATATGATGGGTCCGGGGCGTAGGGAATTTCTCATATGCCACAAAACCGCTGAAGCTCCTGTTCAAAAATCATGCTCCAAAATCAACTTTTTTCATCTCAGGGATTCATTTTGGGATGGTAACTAAAGTTTAAAGCAGAAATAGGGGCACTTTTAAAATTTTCATTTTTCACCAAAATCGATGGGTCTGGGGCTTAGGGAATTTCTCATATGCCACAAAACCGTTGAAGCTCCTGTTCAAAAATCATGCTCCGAAATCAACTTTTTTCATCTCAGGGATTCATTTTGGGATGGTAACTAAAGTTTAAAGCAGAAATAGGGGCACTTTTAAAATTTTCATTTTTGACCAATATGATGGGTCCGGGGCTTAGGGAATTTCTCATATGCCACAAAACCGTTGAAGCTCCTGTTCAAAAATCATGCTCCGAAATCAACTTTTTTCATCTCAGGGATTCATTTTGGGATGGTAACTAAAGATTGAAGCATAAATAGGGGCACTTTTAAAATTGTAATTTTTGACCAAAATCAATGGGTCCGGGGCTTAGGGAATTTCTCATATGCCACAAAACCGTTGAAGCTCCTGTTCAAAAATCATGCTCCGAAATCAACTTTTTTCACCTCAGGGATTCATTTTGGGATGGTAACTAAAGTTTAAAGCAGAAATAGGGGCACTTTTAAAATTGTCATTTTTGACCAAAATCGATGGGTCCGGGGCTTAGGGAATTTCTCATATGTACAAAACTGTTGAAGCTCCTGTTCAAAAAGCTTGCTCCGAAATCAACTTTTTTCATCTCAGGGATTCATTTTGGGATGGTAACTAAAGTTTAAAGCAGAAATAGTGGCACTTTTAAAATTGTCATTTTTGACCAAAATCGATGGGTCCGGGGCTTAGGGAATTTCTCATATGCCACAAAACAGTTGAAGCTTCTGTTCAAAAATCATGCTCCGAAATCAACTTTTTTCATCTCAGGGATTCATTTTGGGATGGTAACTAAAGTTTAAAGCAGAAATAGGGGCACTTTTAAAATTTTCATTTTTGACCAAAATCGATGGGTACGGACGGGGCTTAGGGAATTTCTCATATGCCACAAAACCGTTGAAGCTCCTGTTCAAAAATCATGCTCCGAAATCAACTTTTTTCATCTCAGGGATACATTTTGGGATGGTAACTAAAGTTTAAAGCAGAAATAGGGGCACTTTTAAAATTTTCATTTTTGACCAAAATTGATGGGTCCGGGGCTTACGGAATTTCTCATATGCCACAAAACCGTTGAAGCTCCAGTTCAAAAATCATGCTCCGAAATCAACTTTTTTCATCTCAGGGATTCATTTTGGAATGGTAACTAAAGTTTAAAGCAGAAATAGGGTCACTTTTAAAATTTTCATGTTTGACCAATATCGATGGGTCCAGGGCGTATGGAATTTCTCATATGCCACAAAACCGTTGAAGCTTCTGTTCAAAAAGCAAGCTCCGAAATCAACTTTTTTCATTTCAGGGATTCATTTTGGGATGGTAACTAAAGTTTAAAGCAGAAATAGGGGCACTTTTAAAATTTTAATTTTTCACCAAAATCGATGGGTCTGGGGCTTAGGGAATTTCTCATATGCCACAAAACCGTTGAAGCTCCTGTTCAAAAATCATGCTCCGAAATCAACTTTTTTCATCTCAGGGATTCATTTTGGGATGGTAACTAAAGTTTAAAGCAGAAATAGGGGCACTTTTAAAATTGTCATTTTTGACCAAAATCGATGGGTCCGGGGCTTAGGGAATTTCTCATATGCCACAAAACCGTTGAAGCTCCTGTTCAAAAATCATGTTCCGAAATCAACTTTTTTCATCTCAGGGATTCATTTTGGGATGGTAACTAAAGTTTAAAGCAGAAATAGGGGCACTTTTCAAATTTTCATTTTTCACCAAAATCGATGGGTCTGGGGCTTAGGGAATTTCTCATATGCCACAAAACCGTTGAAGCTCCTGTTCAAAAATCATGCTCCGAAATCAACTTTTTTCATCTCAGGGATTCATTTTGGGATGGTAACTAAAGATTGAAGCATAAATAGGGGCACTTTTAAAATTGTAATTTTTGACCAAAATCAATGGGTCCGGGGCTTAGGGAATTTCTCATATGCCACAAAACCGTTGAAGCTCCTGTTCAAAAATCATGCTCCGAAATCAACTTTTTTCATCTCAGGGATTCATTTTGGGATGGTAACTAAAGTTTAAAGCAGAAATAGGGGCACTTTTAAAATTGTCATTTTTGACCAAAATCGATGGGTCCGGGGCTTAGGGAATTTCTCATATGCACAAAACTGTTGAAGCTCCTGTTCAAAAAGCTTGCTCCGAAATCAACTTTTTTCATCTCAGGGATTCATTTTGGGATGGTAACTAAAGTTTAAAGCAGAAATAGTGGCACTTTTAAAATTTTCATTTTTGACCAAAATCGATGGGTCCGGGGCTTAGGGAATTTCTCATATGCCACAAAACCGTTGAAGCTCCTGTTCAAAAATCATGCTCCGAAATCAACTTTTTTCATCTCAGGGATTCATTTTGGGATGGTAACTAAAGTTTAAAGCAGAAATAGGGTCACTTTTAAAATTTTCATTTTTGACCAATATCGATGGATCCGGGGCATATGGAATTTCTCATATGCCACAAAACCGTTGAAGCTCCTGTTCAAAAAGCAAGCTCCGAAATAAACTTTTTTCATCTCAGGGATTCATTTTGGGATGGTAACTAAAGTTTGTAGCAGAAATAGGGGCACTTTTAAAATTGTCATTTTTCACCAAAATAGATGGGTCCGGGGCTTAGGGAATTTCTCATATGCCACAAAACCGTTGAAGCTCCTGTTCAAAAATCATGCTCCGAAATCAACTTTTTTCATCTCAGGGATTCATTTTGGGATGGTAACTAAAGTTTAAAGCAGAAATAGGGGCACTTTTAAAATTGTCATTTTTCACCAAAATTGATGGGTCCGGGGCTTAGGGAATTTCTCATATGCCACAAAACCGTTGAAGCTCCAGTTCAAAAATCATGCTCCGAAATCAACTTTTTTCATCTCAGGGATTCATTTTGGAATGGTAACTAAAGTTTAAAGCAGAAATAGGGTCACTTTTAAAATTTTCATTTTGACCAATATCGATGGGTCCGGGGCGTATGGAATTTCTCATATGCCACAAAACCGTTGAAGCTTCTGTTCAAAAAGCAAGCTCCGAAATCAACTTTTTTCATTTCAGGGATTCATTTTGGCATGGTAACTAAAGTTTAAAGCAGAAATAGGGGCACTTTTAAAATTTTCATTTTTCACCAAAATCGATGGGTCCGGGGCTTAGGGAATTTCTCATATGCCACAAAACCGTTGAAGCTCCTATTCAAAAATCATGCTCCGAAATCAACTTTTTTCATCTCAGGGATTCATTTTGGGATGGTAACTAAAGTTTAAAGCAGAAATAGGGGCACTTTTAAAATTGTCATTTTTGACCAAAATCAATGGGTCCGGGGCTTAGGGAATTTCTCATATGCCACAAAACCGTTGAAGCTCCTGTTATAAAATCATGCTCCGAAATCAACTTTTTTCATCTCAGGGATTCATTTTGGGATGGTAACTAAAGTTTAAAGCAGAAATAGGGGCACTTTTAAAATTTTCATTTTTGACCAAAATCGATGGGTACGGACGGGGCTTAGGGAATTTCTCATATGCCACAAAACCGTTGAAGCTCCTGTTCAAAAATCATGCTCCGAAATCAACTTTTTTCATCTCAGGGATACATTTTGGGATGGTAACTAAAGTTTAAAGCAGAAATAGGGGCACTTTTAAAATTTTCATTTTTGACCAAAATTGATGGGTCCGGGGCTTACGGAATTTCTCATATGCCACAAAACCGTTGAAGCTCCAGTTCAAAAATCATGCTCCGAAATCAACTTTTTTCATCTCAGGGATTCATTTTGGAATGGTAACTAAAGTTTAAAGCAGAAATAGGGTCACTTTTAAAATTTTCATGTTTGACCAATATCGATGGGTCCAGGGCGTATGGAATTTCTCATATGCCACAAAACCGTTGAAGCTTCTGTTCAAAAAGCAAGCTCCGAAATCAACTTTTTTCATTTCAGGGATTCATTTTGGGATGGTAACTAAAGTTTAAAGCAGAAATAGGGGCACTTTTAAAATTTTAATTTTTCACCAAAATCGATGGGTCTGGGGCTTAGGGAATTTCTCATATGCCACAAAACCGTTGAAGCTCCTGTTCAAAAATCATGCTCCGAAATCAACTTTTTTCATCTCAGGGATTCATTTTGGGATGGTAACTAAAGTTTAAAGCAGAAATAGGGGCACTTTTAAAATTGTCATTTTTGACCAAAATCGATGGGTCCGGGGCTTAGGGAATTTCTCATATGCCACAAAACCGTTGAAGCTCCTGTTCAAAAATCATGTTCCGAAATCAACTTTTTTCATCTCAGGGATTCATTTTGGGATGGTAACTAAAGTTTAAAGCAGAAATAGGGGCACTTTTCAAATTTTCATTTTTCACCAAAATCGATGGGTCTGGGGCTTAGGGAATTTCTCATATGCCACAAAACCGTTGAAGCTCCTGTTCAAAAATCATGCTCCGAAATCAACTTTTTTCATCTCAGGGATTCATTTTGGGATGGTAACTAAAGATTGAAGCATAAATAGGGGCACTTTTAAAATTGTAATTTTTGACCAAAATCAATGGGTCCGGGGCTTAGGGAATTTCTCATATGCCACAAAACCGTTGAAGCTCTTGTTCAAAAATCATGCTCCGAAATCAACTTTTTTCATCTCAGGGATTCATTTTGGGATGGTAACTAAAGTTTAAAGCAGAAATAGGGGCACTTTTAAAATTGTCATTTTTGACCAAAATCGATGGGTCCGGGGCTTAGGGAATTTCTCATATGCACAAAACGGTTGAAGCTCCTGTTCAAAAAGCTTGCTCCGAAATCAACTTTTTTCATCTCAGGGATTCATTTTGGGATGGTAACTAAAGTTTAAAGCAGAAATAGTGGCACTTTTAAAATTTTCATTTTTGACCAAAATCTATGGGTCCGGGGCTTAGGGAATTTCTCATATGCCACAAAACCGTTGAAGCTCCTGTTCAAAAATCATGCTCCGAAATCAACTTTTTTCATCTCAGGGATTCATTTTGGGATGGTAACTAAAGTTTAAAGCAGAAATAGGGTCACTTTTAAAATTTTCATTTTTGACCAATATCGATGGATCCGGGGCATATGGAATTTCTCATATGCCACAAAACCGTTGAAGCTCCTGTTCAAAAAGCAAGCTCCGAAATAAACTTTTTTCATCTCAGGGATTCATTTTGGGATGGTAACTAAAGTTTGTAGCAGAAATAGGGGCACTTTTAAAATTGTCATTTTTCACCAAAATAGATGGGTCCGGGGCTTAGGGAATTTCTCATATGCCACAAAACCGTTGAAGCTCCTGTTCAAAAATCATGCTCCGAAATCAACTTTTTTCATCTCAGGGATTCATTTTGGGATGGTAACTAAAGTTTAAAGCAGAAATAGGGGCACTTTTAAAATTGTCATTTTTCACCAAAATTGATGGGTCCGGGGCTTAGGGAATTTCTCATATGCCACAAAACCGTTGAAGCTCCAGTTCAAAAATCATGCTCCGAAATCAACTTTTTTCATCTCAGGGATTCATTTTGGAATGGTAACTAAAGTTTAAAGCAGAAATAGGGTCACTTTTAAAATTTTCATTTTGACCAATATCGATGGGTCCGGGGCGTATGGAATTTCTCATATGCCACAAAACCGTTGAAGCTTCTGTTCAAAAAGCAAGCTCCGAAATCAACTTTTTTCATTTCAGGGATTCATTTTGGCATGGTAACTAAAGTTTAAAGCAGAAATAGGGGCACTTTTAAAATTTTCATTTTTCACCAAAATCGATGGGTCTGGGGCTTAGGGAATTTCTCATATGCCACAAAAGCGTTGAAGCTCCTGTTCAAAAATCATGCTCCGAAATCAACTTTTTTCATCTCAGGGATTCATTTTGGGATGGTAACTAAAGTTTAAAGCAGAAATAGGGGCACTTTTAAAATTGTCATTTTTGACCAAAATCGATGGGTCCGGGGCTTAGGGAATTTCTCATATGCCACAAAACCGTTGAAGCTCCTATTCAAAAATCATGCTCCGAAATCAACTTTTTTCATCTCAGGGATTCATTTTGGGATGGTAACTAAAGTGTAAAGCAGAAATAGGGGCACTTTTAAAATTGTCATTTTTGACCAAAATCAATGGGTCCGGGGCTTAGGGAATTTCTCATATGCCACAAAACCGTTGAAGCTCCTGTTATAAAATCATGCTCCAAAATCAACTTTTTTCATCTCAGGGATTCATTTTGGGATGGCAACTAAAGTTTAAAGCAGAAATAGGGGCACTTTTAAAATTGTCATTTTTTACCAAAATCGATGGGTCCGGGGCTTAGGGAATTTCTCATATGCACAAAACTGTTGAAGCTCCTGTTCAAAAAGCATGCTTCGAAATCAACTTTTTTCATCTCAGGGATTCATTTTGGGATGGTAACTAAAGTTTAAAGCAGAAATAGGGGCACTTTTAACATTTTCATTTTTGACCAATATGATGGGTCCGGGGCGTAGGGAATTTCTCATATGCCACAAAACCGCTGAAGCTCCTGTTCAAAAATCATGCTCCAAAATCAACTTTTTTCATCTCAGGGATTCATTTTGGGATGGTAACTAAAGTTTAAAGCAGAAATAGGGGCACTTTTAAAATTTTCATTTTTCACCAAAATCGATGGGTCTGGGGCTTAGGGAATTTCTCATATGCCACAAAACCGTTGAAGCTCCTGTTCAAAAATCATGCTCCGAAATCAACTTTTTTCATCTCAGGGATTCATTTTGGGATGGTAACTAAAGTTTAAAGCAGAAATAGGGGCACTTTTAAAATTTTCATTTTTGACCAATATGATGGGTCCGGGGCTTAGGGAATTTCTCATATGCCACAAAACCGTTGAAGCTCCTGTTCAAAAATCATGCTCCGAAATCAACTTTTTTCATCTCAGGGATTCATTTTGGGATGGTAACTAAAGATTGAAGCATAAATAGGGGCACTTTTAAAATTGTAATTTTTGACCAAAATCAATGGGTCCGGGGCTTAGGGAATTTCTCATATGCCACAAAACCGTTGAAGCTCCTGTTCAAAAATCATGCTCCGAAATCAACTTTTTTCATCTCAGGGTTTCATTTTGGGATGGTAACTAAAGTTTAAAGCAGAAATAGGGGCACTTTTAAAATTGTCATTTTTGACCAAAATCGATGGGTCCGGGGCTTAGGGAATTTCTCATATGCACAAAACTGTTGAAGCTCCTGTTCAAAAAGCTTGCTCCGAAATCAACTTTTTTCATCTCAGGGATTCATTTTGGGATGGTAACTAAAGTCTAAAGCAGAAATAGGGGCACTTTTAAAATTGTCATTTTTGACCAAAATCGATGGGTCCGGGGCTTAGGGAATTTCTCATATGCCACAAAACCGTTGAAGCTCCTATTCAAAAATCATGCTCCGAAATCAACTTTTTTCATCTCAGGGATTCATTTTGGGATGGTAACTAAAGTTTAAAGCAGAAATAGGGGCACTTTTAAAATTGTCATTTTTGACCAAAATCAATGGGTCCGGGGCTTAGGGAATTTCTCATATGCCACAAAACCGTTGAAGCTCCTGTTAAAAAATCATGCTCCGAAATCAACTTTTTTCATCTCAGGGATTCATTTTGGGATGGCAACTAAAGTTTAAAGCAGAAATAGGGGCACTTTTAAAATTGTCATTTTTTACCAAAATCGATGGGTCCGGGGATTAGGGAATTCATCATATGCACAAAACTGTTGAAGCTCCTGTTCAAAAAGCATGCTTCGAAATCAACTTTTTTCATCTCAGGGATTCATTTTGGGATGTTAACTAAAGTTTAAAGCAGAAATAGGGGCACTTTTAACATTTTCATTTTTGACCAATATGATGGGTCCGGGGCTTAGGGAATTTCTCATATGCCACAAAACCGCTGAAGCTCCTGTTCAAAAATCATGCTCCAAAATCAACTTTTTTCATCTCAGGGATTCATTTTGGGATGGTAACTAAAGTTTAAAGCAGAAATAGGGGCACTTTAAAAATTTTCATTTTTCACCAAAATCGATGGGTCTGGGGCTTAGGGAATTTCTCATATGCCACAAAACCGTTGAAGCTCCTGTTCAAAAATCATGCTCCGAAATCAACTTTTTTCATCTCAGGGATTCATTTTGGGATGGTAACTAAAGTTTAAAGCAGGATTAGGGGCACTTTTAAAATTGTCATTTTTGACCAAAATCGATGGGTCCGGGGCTTAGGGAATTTCTCATATGCCACAAAACCGTTGAAGCTCCTGTTCAAAAATCATGTTCCGAAATCAACTTTTTTCATCTCAGGGATTCATTTTGGGATGGTAACTAAAGTTTAAAGCAGAAATAGGGGCACTTTTCAAATTTTCATTTTTCACCAAAATCGATGGGTCTGGGGCTTAGGGAATTTCTCATATGCCACAAAACCGTTGAAGCTCCTGTTCAAAAATCATGCTCCGAAATCAACTTTTTTCATCTCAGGGATTCATTTTGGGATGGTAACTAAAGATTGAAGCATAAATAGGGGCACTTTTAAAATTGTAATTTTTGACCAAAATCAATGGGTCCGGGGCTTAGGGAATTTCTCATATGCCACAAAACCGTTGAAGCTCCTGTTCAAAAATCATGCTCCGAAATCAACTTTTTTCATCTCAGGGATTCATTTTGGGATGGTAACTAAAGTTTAAAGCAGAAATAGGGGCACTTTTAAAATTGTCATTTTTGACCAAAATCGATGGGTCCGGGGCTTAGGGAATTTCTCATATGCACAAAACTGTTGAAGCTCCTGTTCAAAAAGCTTGCTCCGAAATCAACTTTTTTCATCTCAGGGATTCATTTTGGGATGGTAACTAAAGTTTAAAGCAGAAATAGTGGCACATTTAAAATTTTCATTTTTGACCAAAATCGATGGGTCCGGGGCTTAGGGAATTTCTCATATGCCACAAAACCGTTGAAGCTCCTGTTCAAAAATCATGCTCCGAAATCAACTTTTTTCATCTCAGGGATTCATTTTGGGATGGTAACTAAAGTTTAAAGCAGAAATAGGGTCACTTTTAAAATTTTCATTTTTGACCAATATCGATGGATCCGGGGCATATGGAATTTCTCATATGCCACAAAACCGTTGAAGCTCCTGTTATAAAATCATGCTCCGAAATCAACTTTTTTCATCTCAGGGATTCATTTTGGGATGGTAACTAAAGTTTAAAGCAGAAATAGGGGCACTTTTAAAATTTTCATTTTTGACCAAAATCGATGGGTACGGACGGGGCTTAGGGAATTTCTCATATGCCACAAAACCGTTGAAGCTCCTGTTCAAAAATCATGCTCCGAAATCAACTTTTTTCATCTCAGGGATACATTTTGGGATGGTAACTAAAGTTTAAAGCAGAAATAGGGGCACTTTTAAAATTTTCATTTTTGACCAAAATTGATGGGTCCGGGGCTTACGGAATTTCTCATATGCCACAAAACCGTTGAAGCTCCAGTTCAAAAATCATGCTCCGAAATCAACTTTTTTCATCTCAGGGATTCATTTTGGAATGGTAACTAAAGTTTAAAGCAGAAATAGGGTCACTTTTAAAATTTTCATGTTTGACCAATATCGATGGGTCCAGGGCGTATGGAATTTCTCATATGCCACAAAACCGTTGAAGCTTCTGTTCAAAAAGCAAGCTCCGAAATCAACTTTTTTCATTTCAGGGATTCATTTTGGGATGGTAACTAAAGTTTAAAGCAGAAATAGGGGCACTTTTAAAATTTTAATTTTTCACCAAAATCGATGGGTCTGGGGCTTAGGGAATTTCTCATATGCCACAAAACCGTTGAAGCTCCTGTTCAAAAATCATGCTCCGAAATCAACTTTTTTCATCTCAGGGATTCATTTTGGGATGGTAACTAAAGTTTAAAGCAGAAATAGGGGCACTTTTAAAATTGTCATTTTTGACCAAAATCGATGGGTCCGGGGCTTAGGGAATTTCTCATATGCCACAAAACCGTTGAAGCTCCTGTTCAAAAATCATGTTCCGAAATCAACTTTTTTCATCTCAGGGATTCATTTTGGGATGGTAACTAAAGTTTAAAGCAGAAATAGGGGCACTTTTCAAATTTTCATTTTTCACCAAAATCGATGGGTCTGGGGCTTAGGGAATTTCTCATATGCCACAAAACCGTTGAAGCTCCTGTTCAAAAATCATGCTCCGAAATCAACTTTTTTCATCTCAGGGATTCATTTTGGGATGGTAACTAAAGATTGAAGCATAAATAGGGGCACTTTTAAAATTGTAATTTTTGACCAAAATCAATGGGTCCGGGGCTTAGGGAATTTCTCATATGCCACAAAACCGTTGAAGCTCTTGTTCAAAAATCATGCTCCGAAATCAACTTTTTTCATCTCAGGGATTCATTTTGGGATGGTAACTAAAGTTTAAAGCAGAAATAGGGGCACTTTTAAAATTGTCATTTTTGACCAAAATCGATGGGTCCGGGGCTTAGGGAATTTCTCATATGCACAAAACGGTTGAAGCTCCTGTTCAAAAAGCTTGCTCCGAAATCAACTTTTTTCATCTCAGGGATTCATTTTGGGATGGTAACTAAAGTTTAAAGCAGAAATAGTGGCACTTTTAAAATTTTCATTTTTGACCAAAATCGATGGGTCCGGGGCTTAGGGAATTTCTCATATGCCACAAAACCGTTGAAGCTCCTGTTCAAAAATCATGCTCCGAAATCAACTTTTTTCATCTCAGGGATTCATTTTGGGATGGTAACTAAAGTTTAAAGCAGAAATAGGGTCACTTTTAAAATTTTCATTTTTGACCAATATCGATGGATCCGGGGCATATGGAATTTCTCATATGCCACAAAACCGTTGAAGCTCCTGTTCAAAAAGCAAGCTCCGAAATAAACTTTTTTCATCTCAGGGATTCATTTTGGGATGGTAACTAAAGTTTGTAGCAGAAATAGGGGCACTTTTAAAATTGTCATTTTTCACCAAAATAGATGGGTCCGGGGCTTAGGGAATTTCTCATATGCCACAAAACCGTTGAAGCTCCTGTTCAAAAATCATGCTCCGAAATCAACTTTTTTCATCTCAGGGATTCATTTTGGGATGGTAACTAAAGTTTAAAGCAGAAATAGGGGCACTTTTAAAATTGTCATTTTTCACCAAAATTGATGGGTCCGGGGCTTAGGGAATTTCTCATATGCCACAAAACCGTTGAAGCTCCAGTTCAAAAATCATGCTCCGAAATCAACTTTTTTCATCTCAGGGATTCATTTTGGAATGGTAACTAAAGTTTAAAGCAGAAATAGGGTCACTTTTAAAATTTTCATTTTGACCAATATCGATGGGTCCGGGGCGTATGGAATTTCTCATATGCCACAAAACCGTTGAAGCTTCTGTTCAAAAAGCAAGCTCCGAAATCAACTTTTTTCATTTCAGGGATTCATTTTGGCATGGTAACTAAAGTTTAAAGCAGAAATAGGGGCACTTTTAAAATTTTCATTTTTCACCAAAATCGATGGGTCTGGGGCTTAGGGAATTTCTCATATGCCACAAAAGCGTTGAAGCTCCTGTTCAAAAATCATGCTCCGAAATCAACTTTTTTCATCTCAGGGATTCATTTTGGGATGGTAACTAAAGTTTAAAGCAGAAATAGGGGCACTTTTAAAATTGTCATTTTTGACCAAAATCGATGGGTCCGGGGCTTAGGGAATTTCTCATATGCCACAAAACCGTTGAAGCTCCTATTCAAAAATCATGCTCCGAAATCAACTTTTTTCATCTCAGGGATTCATTTTGGGATGGTAACTAAAGTGTAAAGCAGAAATAGGGGCACTTTTAAAATTGTCATTTTTGACCAAAATCAATGGGTCCGGGGCTTAGGGAATTTCTCATATGCCACAAAACCGTTGAAGCTCCTGTTATAAAATCATGCTCCAAAATCAACTTTTTTCATCTCAGGGATTCATTTTGGGATGGCAACTAAAGTTTAAAGCAGAAATAGGGGCACTTTTAAAATTGTCATTTTTTACCAAAATCGATGGGTCCGGGGCTTAGGGAATTTCTCATATGCACAAAACTGTTGAAGCTCCTGTTCAAAAAGCATGCTTCGAAATCAACTTTTTTCATCTCAGGGATTCATTTTGGGATGGTAACTAAAGTTTAAAGCAGAAATAGGGGCACTTTTAACATTTTCATTTTTGACCAATATGATGGGTCCGGGGCGTAGGGAATTTCTCATATGCCACAAAACCGCTGAAGCTCCTGTTCAAAAATCATGCTCCAAAATCAACTTTTTTCATCTCAGGGATTCATTTTGGGATGGTAACTAAAGTTTAAAGCAGAAATAGGGGCACTTTTAAAATTTTCATTTTTCACCAAAATCGATGGGTCTGGGGCTTAGGGAATTTCTCATATGCCACAAAACCGTTGAAGCTCCTGTTCAAAAATCATGCTCCGAAATCAACTTTTTTCATCTCAGGGATTCATTTTGGGATGGTAACTAAAGTTTAAAGCAGAAATAGGGGCACTTTTAAAATTTTCATTTTTGACCAATATGATGGGTCCGGGGCTTAGGGAATTTCTCATATGCCACAAAACCGTTGAAGCTCCTGTTCAAAAATCATGCTCCGAAATCAACTTTTTTCATCTCAGGGATTCATTTTGGGATGGTAACTAAAGATTGAAGCATAAATAGGGGCACTTTTAAAATTGTAATTTTTGACCAAAATCAATGGGTCCGGGGCTTAGGGAATTTCTCATATGCCACAAAACCGTTGAAGCTCCTGTTCAAAAATCATGCTCCGAAATCAACTTTTTTCATCTCAGGGTTTCATTTTGGGATGGTAACTAAAGTTTAAAGCAGAAATAGGGGCACTTTTAAAATTGTCATTTTTGACCAAAATCGATGGGTCCGGGGCTTAGGGAATTTCTCATATGCACAAAACTGTTGAAGCTCCTGTTCAAAAAGCTTGCTCCGAAATCAACTTTTTTCATCTCAGGGATTCATTTTGGGATGGTAACTAAAGTCTAAAGCAGAAATAGGGGCACTTTTAAAATTGTCATTTTTGACCAAAATCGATGGGTCCGGGGCTTAGGGAATTTCTCATATGCCACAAAACCGTTGAAGCTCCTATTCAAAAATCATGCTCCGAAATCAACTTTTTTCATCTCAGGGATTCATTTTGGGATGGTAACTAAAGTTTAAAGCAGAAATAGGGGCACTTTTAAAATTGTCATTTTTGACCAAAATCAATGGGTCCGGGGCTTAGGGAATTTCTCATATGCCACAAAACCGTTGAAGCTCCTGTTAAAAAATCATGCTCCGAAATCAACTTTTTTCATCTCAGGGATTCATTTTGGGATGGCAACTAAAGTTTAAAGCAGAAATAGGGGCACTTTTAAAATTGTCATTTTTTACCAAAATCGATGGGTCCGGGGATTAGGGAATTCATCATATGCACAAAACTGTTGAAGCTCCTGTTCAAAAAGCATGCTTCGAAATCAACTTTTTTCATCTCAGGGATTCATTTTGGGATGTTAACTAAAGTTTAAAGCAGAAATAGGGGCACTTTTAACATTTTCATTTTTGACCAATATGATGGGTCCGGGGCTTAGGGAATTTCTCATATGCCACAAAACCGCTGAAGCTCCTGTTCAAAAATCATGCTCCAAAATCAACTTTTTTCATCTCAGGGATTCATTTTGGGATGGTAACTAAAGTTTAAAGCAGAAATAGGGGCACTTTAAAAATTTTCATTTTTCACCAAAATCGATGGGTCTGGGGCTTAGGGAATTTCTCATATGCCACAAAACCGTTGAAGCTCCTGTTCAAAAATCATGCTCCGAAATCAACTTTTTTCATCTCAGGGATTCATTTTGGGATGGTAACTAAAGTTTAAAGCAGGATTAGGGGCACTTTTAAAATTGTCATTTTTGACCAAAATCGATGGGTCCGGGGCTTAGGGAATTTCTCATATGCCACAAAACCGTTGAAGCTCCTGTTCAAAAATCATGTTCCGAAATCAACTTTTTTCATCTCAGGGATTCATTTTGGGATGGTAACTAAAGTTTAAAGCAGAAATAGGGGCACTTTTCAAATTTTCATTTTTCACCAAAATCGATGGGTCTGGGGCTTAGGGAATTTCTCATATGCCACAAAACCGTTGAAGCTCCTGTTCAAAAATCATGCTCCGAAATCAACTTTTTTCATCTCAGGGATTCATTTTGGGATGGTAACTAAAGATTGAAGCATAAATAGGGGCACTTTTAAAATTGTAATTTTTGACCAAAATCAATGGGTCCGGGGCTTAGGGAATTTCTCATATGCCACAAAACCGTTGAAGCTCCTGTTCAAAAATCATGCTCCGAAATCAACTTTTTTCATCTCAGGGATTCATTTTGGGATGGTAACTAAAGTTTAAAGCAGAAATAGGGGCACTTTTAAAATTGTCATTTTTGACCAAAATCGATGGGTCCGGGGCTTAGGGAATTTCTCATATGCACAAAACTGTTGAAGCTCCTGTTCAAAAAGCTTGCTCCGAAATCAACTTTTTTCATCTCAGGGATTCATTTTGGGATGGTAACTAAAGTTTAAAGCAGAAATAGTGGCACATTTAAAATTTTCATTTTTGACCAAAATCGATGGGTCCGGGGCTTAGGGAATTTCTCATATGCCACAAAACCGTTGAAGCTCCTGTTCAAAAATCATGCTCCGAAATCAACTTTTTTCATCTCAGGGATTCATTTTGGGATGGTAACTAAAGTTTAAAGCAGAAATAGGGTCACTTTTAAAATTTTCATTTTTGACCAATATCGATGGATCCGGGGCATATGGAATTTCTCATATGCCACAAAACCGTTGAAGCTCCTGTTCAAAAAGCAAGCTCCGAAATAAACTTTTTTCATCTCAGGGATTCATTTTGGGATGGTAACTAAAGTTTGTAGCAGAAATAGGGGCACTTTTAAAATTGTCATTTTTCACCAAAATAGATGGGTCCGGGGCTTAGGGAATTTCTCATATGCCACAAAACCGTTGAAGCTCCTGTTCAAAAATCATGCTCCGAAATCAACTTTTTTCATCTCAGGGATTCATTTTGGGATGGTAACTAAAGTTTAAAGCAGAAATAGGGGCACTTTTAAAATTGTCATTTTTCACCAAAATTGATGGGTCCGGGGCTTAGGGAATTTCTCATATGCCACAAAACCGTTGAAGCTCCAGTTCAAAAATCATGCTCCGAAATCAACTTTTTTCATCTCAGGGATTCATTTTGGAATGGTAACTAAAGTTTAAAGCAGAAATAGGGTCACTTTTAAAATTTTCATTTTGACCAATATCGATGGGTCCGGGGCGTATGGAATTTCTCATATGCCACAAAACCGTTGAAGCTTCTGTTCAAAAAGCAAGCTCCGAAATCAACTTTTTTCATTTCAGGGATTCATTTTGGCATGGTAACTAAAGTTTAAAGCAGAAATAGGGGCACTTTTAAAATTTTCATTTTTCACCAAAATCGATGGGTCTGGGGCTTAGGGAATTTCTCATATGCCACAAAAGCGTTGAAGCTCCTGTTCAAAAATCATGCTCCGAAATCAACTTTTTTCATCTCAGGGATTCATTTTGGGATGGTAACTAAAGTTTAAAGCAGAAATAGGGGCACTTTTAAAATTTTCATTTTGACCAATATCGATGGGTCCGGGGCGTATGGAATTTCTCATATGCCACAAAACCGTTGAAGCTCCTATTCAAAAATCATGCTCCGAAATCAACTTTTTTCATCTCAGGGATTCATTTTGGGATGGTAACTAAAGTTTAAAGCAGAAATAGGGGCACTTTTAAAATTGTCATTTTTGACCAAAATCAATGGGTCCGGGGCTTAGGGAATTTCTCATATGCCACAAAACCGTTGAAGCTCCTGTTATAAAATCATGCTCCGAAATCAACTTTTTTCATCTCAGGGATTCATTTTGGGATGGCAACTAAAGTTTAAAGCAGAAATAGGGGCACTTTTAAAATTGTCATTTTTTACCAAAATCGATGGGTCCGGGGCTTAGGGAATTTCTCATATGCACAAAACTGTTGAAGCTCCTGTTCAAAAAGCATGCTTCGAAATCAACTTTTTTCATCTCAGGGATTCATTTTGGGATGGTAACTAAAGTTTAAAGCAGAAATAGGGGCACTTTTAACATTTTCATTTTTGACCAATATGATGGGTCCGGGGCGTAGGGAATTTCTCATATGCCACAAAACCGCTGAAGCTCCTGTTCAAAAATCATGCTCCAAAATCAACTTTTTTCATCTCAGGGATTCATTTTGGGATGGTAACTAAAGTTTAAAGCAGAAATATGGGCACTTTTAAAATTTTCATTTTTGACCAATATGCTGGGTCCGGGGCTTAGGGAATTTCTCATATGCCACAAAACCGTTGAAGCTCCTGTTCAAAAATCATGCTCCGAAATCAACTTTTTTCATCTCAGGGTTTCATTTTGGGATGGTAACTAAAGTTTAAAGCAGAAATAGGGGCACTTTTAAAATTGTCATTTTTGACCAAAATCGATGGGTCCGGGGCTTAGGGAATTTCTCATATGCACAAAACTGTTGAAGCTCCTGTTCAAAAAGCTTGCTCCGAAATCAACTTTTTTCATCTCAGGGATTCATTTTGGGATGGTAACTAAAGTTTAAAGCAGAAATAGTGGCACTTTAAAATTTTCATTTTTGACCAAAATCGATGGGTCCGGGGCTTAGGGAATTTCTCATATGCCACAAAACCGTTGAAGCTCCTATTCAAAAATCATGCTCCGAAATCAACTTTTTTCATCTCAGGGATTCATTTTGGGATGGTAACTAAAGTTTAAAGCAGAAATAGGGGCACTTTTAAAATTGTCATTTTTGACCAAAATCAATGGGTCCGGGGTTAGGGAATTTCTCATATGCCACAAAACCGTTGAAGCTCCTGTTAAAAAATCATGCTCCGAAATCAACTTTTTTCATCTCAGGGATTCATTTTGGGATGGCAACTAAAGTTTAAAGCAGAAATAGGGGCACTTTTAAAATTGTCATTTTTTACCAAAATCGATGGGTCCGGGGATTAGGGAATTTCTCATATGCACAAAACTGTTGAAGCTCCTGTTCAAAAAGCATGCTTCGAAATCAACTTTTTTCATCTCAGGGATTCATTTTGGGATGTTAACTAAAGTTTAAAGCAGAAATAGGGGCACTTTTAACATTTTCATTTTTGACCAATATGATGGGTCCGGGGCTTAGGGAATTTCTCATATGCCACAAAACCGCTGAAGCTCCTGTTCAAAAATCATGCTCCAAAATCAACTTTTTTCATCTCAGGGATTCATTTTGGGATGGTAACTAAAGTTTAAAGCAGAAATAGGGGCACTTTAAAAATTTTCATTTTTCACCAAAATCGATGGGTCTGGGGCTTAGGGAATTTCTCATATGCCACAAAACCGTTGAAGCTCCTGTTCAAAAATCATGCTCCGAAATCAACTTTTTTCATCTCAGGGATTCATTTTGGGATGGTAACTAAAGTTTAAAGCAGAAATTGGGGCACTTTTAAAATTTTCATTTTTGACCAATATGATGGGTCCGGGGCTAAGGGAATTTCTCATATGCCACAAAACCGTTGAAGCTCCTGTTCAAAAATCATGCTCCGAAATCAACTTTTTTCATCTCAGGGATTCATTTTGGGATGGTAACTAAAGATTGAAGCATAAATAGGGGCACTTTTAAAATTGTAATTTTTGACCAAAATCAATGGGTCCGGGGCTTAGGGAATTTCTCATATGCCACAAAACCGTTGAAGCTCCTGTTCAAAAATCATGCTCCGAAATCAACTTTTTTCATCTCAGGGTTTCATTTTGGGATGGTAACTAAAGTTTAAAGCAGAAATAGGGGCACTTTTAAAATTGTCATTTTTGACCAAAATCGATGGGTCCGGGGCTTAGGGAATTTCTCATATGCACAAAACCGTTGAAGCTTCTGTTCAAAAATCATGCTCCGAAATCAACTTTTTTCATCTCAGGGATTCATTTTGGGATGGTAACTAAAGTTTAAAGCAGAAATAGGGTCACTTTTAAAATTTTCATTTTTGACCAAAATCGATGGGTACGGACGGGGCTTAGGGAATTTCTCATATGCCACAAAACCGTTGAAGCTCCTGTTCAAAAATCATGCTCCGAAATCAACTTTTTTCATCTCAGGGATTCATTTTGGGATGGTAACTAAAGTTTAAAGCAGAAATAGGGGCACTTTTAAAATTTTCATTTTTGACCAAAATCGATGGGTACGGACGGGGCTTAGGGAATTTCTCATATGCCACAAAACCGTTGAAGCTCCTGTTCAAAAATCATGCTCCGAAATCAACTTTTTTCATCTTAGGGATACATTTTGGGATGGTAACTAAAGTTTAAAGCAGAAATAGGGGCACTTTTAAAATTTTCATTTTTGACCAAAATTGATGGGTCCGGGGCTTAGGGAATTTCTCATATGCCACAAAACCGTTGAAGCTCCAGTTCAAAAATCATGCTCCGAAATCAACTTTTTTCATCTCAGGGATTCATTTTGGAATGGTAACTAAAGTTTAAAGCAGAAATAGGGTCACTTTTAAAATTTTCATGTTTGACCAATATCGATGGGTCCAGGGCGTATGGAATTTCTCATGTGCCACAAAACCGTTGAAGCTTCTGTTCAAAAAGCAAGCTCCGAAATCAACTTTTTTCATTTCAGGGATTCATTTTGGGATGGTAACTAAAGTTTAAAGCAGAAATAGGGGCACTTTTAAAATTTTAATTTTTCACCAAAATCGATGGGTCTGGGGCTTAGGGAATTTCTCATATGCCACAAAACCGTTGAAGCTCCTGTTCAAAAATCATGCTCCGAAATCAACTTTTTTCATCTCAGGGATTCATTTTGGGATGGTAACTAAAGTTTAAAGCAGAAATAGGGGCACTTTTAAAATTGTCATTTTTGACCAAAATCAATGGGTCCGGGGCTTAGGGAATTTCTCATATGCCACAAAACCGTTGAAGCTCCTGTTCAAAAATCATGTTCCAAAATCAACTTTTTTCATCTCAGGGATTCATTTTGGGATGGTAACTAAAGTTTAAAGCAGAAATAGGGGCACTTTTCAAATTTTCATTTTTCACCAAAATCGATGGGTCTGGGGCTTAGGGAATTTCTCATATGCCACAAAACCGTTGAAGCTCCTGTTCAAAAATCATGCTCTGAAATCAACTTTTTTCATCTCAGGGATTCATTTTGGGATGGTAACTAAAGATTGAAGCATAAATAGGGGCACTTTTAAAATTGTAATTTTTGACCAAAATCAATGGGTCCGGGGCTTAGGGAATTTCTCATATGCCACAAAACCGTTGAAGCTCCTGTTCAAAAATCATGCTCCGAAATCAACTTTTTTCATCTCAGGGATTCATTTTGGGATGGTAACTAAAGTTTAAAGCAGAAATAGGGACACTTTTAAAATTGTCATTTTTGACCAAAATCGATGGGTCCGGGGCTTAGGGAATTTCTCATATGCACAAAACTGTTGAAGCTCCTGTTCAAAAAGCTTGCTCCGAAATCAACTTTTCTCATCTCAGGGATTCATTTTGGGATGGTAACTAAAGTTTAAAGCAGAAATAGTGGCACTTTTAAAATTTTCATTTTTGACCAAAATCGATGGGTCAGGGGCTTAGGGAATTTCTCATATGCCACAAAACCGTTGAAGCTCCTGTTCAAAAATCTTGCTCCGAAATCAACTTTTTTCATCTCAGGGATTCATTTTGGGATGGTAACTAAAGTTTAAAGCAGAAATAGGGTCACTTTTAAAATTTTAATTTTTGACCAATATCGATGGATCCGGGGCATATGGAATTTCTCATATGCCACAAAACCGTTGAAGCTCCTGTTCAAAAAGCAAGCTCCGAAATAAACTTTTTTCATCTCAGGGATTCATTTTGGGATGGTAACTAAAGGTTGTAGCAGAAATAGGGGCACTTTTAAAATTGTCATTTTTCACCAAAATAGATGGGTCCGGGGCTTAGGGAATTTCTCATATGCCACAAAACCGTTGATGCTCCTGTTCAAAAATCATGCTCCGAAATCAACTTTTTTCATCTTAGGGATTCATTTTGGGATGGTAACTAAAGTTTAAAGCAGAAATAGGGGCACTTTTAAAATTGTCATTTTTCACCAAAATTGATGGGTCCGGGGCTTAGGGAATTTCTCATATGCCACAAAACCGTTGAAGCTCCAGTTCAAAAATCATGCTCCGAAATCAACTTTTTTCATCTCAGGGATTCATTTTGGAATGGTAACTAAAGTTTAAAGCAGAAATAGGGTCACTTTTAAAATTTTCATGTTTGACCAATATCGATGGGTCCAGGGCGTATGGAATTTCTCATATGCCACAAAACCGTTGAAGCTTCTGTTCAAAAAGCAAGCTCCGAAATCAACTTTTTTCATTTCAGGGATTCATTTTGGGATGGTAACTAAAGTTTAAAGCAGAAATAGGGGCACTTTTAAAAGTTTAATTTTTCACCAAAATCGATGGGTCTGGGGCTTAGGGAATTTCTCATATGCCACAAAACCGTTGAAGCTCCTGTTCAAAAATCATGCTCCGAAATCAACTTTTTTCATCTCAGGGATTCATTTTGGGATGGTAACTAAAGTTTAAAGCAGAAATAGGGGCACTTTTAAAATTGTCATTTTTGACCAAAATCGATGGGTCCGGGGCTTAGGGAATTTCTCATATGCCACAAAACCGTTGAAGCTCCTATTCAAAAATCATGCTCCGAAATCAACTTTTTTCATCTCAGGGATTCATTTTGGGATGGTAACTAAAGTTTAAAGCAGAAATAGGGGCACTTTTAAAATTGTCATTTTTGACCAAAATCAATGGGTCCGGGGCTTAGGGAATTTCTCATATGCCACAAAACCGTTGAAGCTCCTGTTAAAAAATCATGCTCCGAAATCAACTTTTTTCATCTCAGGCATTCATTTTGGGATGGCAACTAAAGTTTAAAGCAGAAATAGGGGCACTTTTAAAATTGTCATTTTTTACCAAAATCGATGGGTCCGGGGCTTAGGGAATTTCTCATATGCACAAAACTGTTGAAGCTCCTGTTCAAAAAGCATGCTTCGAAATCAACTTTTTTCATCTCAGGGATTCATTTTGGGATGGTAACTAAAGTTTAAAGCAGAAATAGGGGCACTTTTAACATTTTCATTTTTGACCAATATGATGGGTCCGGGGCTTAGGGAATTTCTCATATGCCACAAAACCGCTGAAGCTCCTGTTCAAAAATCATGCTCCAAAATCAACTTTTTTCATCTCAGGGATTCATTTTGGGATGGTAACTAAAGTTTAAAGCAGAAATAGGGGCACTTTTAAAATTTTCATTTTTGACCAAAATCGATGGGTCCGGGGCTTAGGGAATTTCTCATATGCCACAAAACCGTTGAAGCTCCTGTTCAAAAATCATGCTCCGAAATCAACTTTTTTCATCTCAGGGATTCATTTTGGGATGGTAACTAAAGTTTAAAGCAGAAATAGGGGCACTTTTAAAATTGTCATTTTTGACCAAAATCAATGGGTCCGGGGCTTAGGGAATTTCTCATATGCCACAAAACCGTTGAAGCTCCTGTTAAAAAATCATGCTCCGAAATCAACTTTTTTCATCTCAGGCATTCATTTTGGGATGGCAACTAAAGTTTAAAGCAGAAATAGGGGCACTTTTAAAATTGTCATTTTTTACCAAAATCGATGGGTACGGGGCTTAGGGAATTTCTCATATGCACAAAACTGTTGAAGCTCCTGTTCAAAAAGCATGCTTCGAAATCAACTTTTTTCATCTCAGGGATTCATTTTGGGATGGTAACTAAAGTTTAAAGCAGAAATAGGGGCACTTTTAACATTTTCATTTTTGACCAATATGATGGGTCCGGGGCTTAGGGAATTTCTCATATGCCACAAAACCGCTGAAGCTCCTGTTCAAAAATCATGCTCCAAAATCAACTTTTTTCATCTCAGGGATTCATTTTGGGATGGTAACTAAAGTTTAAAGCAGAAATAGGGGCACTTTTAAAATTTTCATTTTTGACCAAAATCGATGGGTCCGGGGCTTAGGGAATTTCTCATATGCCACAAAACCGTTGAAGCTCCTGTTCAAAAATCATTCTCCGAAATCAACTTTTTTCATCTCAGGGATTCATTTTGGGATGGTAACTAAAGTTTAAAGCAGAAATAGGGTCACTTTTAAAATTTTCATTTTTGACCAATATCGATGGATCCGGGGCATATGGAATTTCTCATATGCCACAAAACCGTTGAAGCTCCTGTTCAAAAAGCAAGCTCCGAAATCAACTTTTTTCATCTCAGGGATTCATTTTGGGATGGTAACTAAAGTTTGTAGCAGAAATAGGGGCACTTTTAAAATTGTCATTTTTCACCAAAATAGATGGGTCCGGGGCTTAGGGAATTTCTCATATGCCACAAAACCGTTGAAGCTCCTGTTCAAAAATCATGCTCCGAAATCAACTTTTTTCATCTCAGGGATTCATTTTGGCATGGTAACTAAAGTTTAAAGCAGAAATAGGGGCACTTTTAAAATTTTCATTTTTCACCAAAATCGATGGGTCTGGGGCTTAGGGAATTTCTCATATGCCACAAAACCGTTGAAGCTCCTGTTCAAAAATCATGCTCCGAAATCAACTTTTTTCATCTCAGGGATTCATTTTGGGATGGTAACTAAAGTTTAAAGCAGAAATAGGGGAACTTTTCAAATTTTCATTTTTCACCAAAATCGATGGGTCTGGGGCTTAGGGAATTTCTCATATGCCACAAAACCGTTGAAGCTCCTGTTCAAAAATCATGCTCCGAAATCAACTTTTTTCATCTCAGGGATTCATTTTGGGATGGTAACTAAAGATTGAAGCATAAATAGGGGCACTTTTAAAATTGTAATTTTTGACCAAAATCAATGGGTCCGGGGCTTAGGGAATTTCTCATATGCCACAAAACCGTTGAAGCTCCTGTTCAAAAATCATGCTCCGAAATCAACTTTTTTCATCTCAGGGATTCATTTTGGGATGGTAACTAAAGTTTAAAGCAGAAATATGGGCACTTTTAAAATTGTCATTTTTGACCAAAATCGATGGGTCCGGGGCTTAGGGAATTTCTCATATGCACAAAACTGGTGAAGCTCCTGTTCAAAAAGCTTGCTCCGAAATCAACTTTTCTCATCTCAGGGATTCATTTTGGGATGGTAACTAAAGTTTAAAGCAGAAATAGGGGCACTTTTAAAATTGTCATTTTTCACCAAAATTGATGGGTCCGGGGCTTAGGGAAATTCTCATATGCCACAAAACCGTTGAAGCTCCTGTTCAAAAATCATGCTCCGAAATCAACTTTTTTCATCTTAGGGATACATTTTGGGATGGTAACTAAAGTTTAAAGCAGAAATAGGGGCACTTTTAAAATTTTCATTTTTGACCAAAATTGATGGGTCCGGGGCTTAGGGAATTTCTCATATGCCACAAAACCGTTGAAGCTCCAGTTCAAAAATCATGCTCCGAAATCAACTTTTTTCATCTCAGGGATTCATTTTGGAATGGTAACTAAAGTTTAAAGCAGAAATAGGGTCACTTTTAAAATTTTCATGTTTGACCAATATCGATGGGTCCAGGGCGTATGGAATTTCTCATATGCCACAAAACCGTTGAAGCTTCTGTTCAAAAAGCAAGCTCCGAAATCAACTTTTTTCATTTCAGGGATTCATTTTGGGATGGTAACTAAAGTTTAAAGCAGAAATAGGGGCACTTTTAAAATTTTAATTTTTCACCAAAATCGATGGGTCTGGGGCTTAGGGAATTTCTCATATGCCACAAAACCGTTGAAGCTCCTGTTCAAAAATCATGCTCCAAAATCAACTTTTTTCATCTCAGGGATTCATTTTGGGATGGTAACTAAAGTTTAAAGCAGAAATAGGGGCACTTTTAAAATTGTCATTTTTGACCAAAATCAATGGGTCCGGGGCTTAGGGAATTTCTCATATGCCACAAAACCGTTGAAGCTCCTGTTCAAAAATCATGTTCCAAAATCAACTTTTTTCATCTCAGGGATTCATTTTGGGATGGTAACTAAAGTTTAAAGCAGAAATAGGGGCACTTTTCAAATTTTCATTTTTCACCAAAATCGATGGGTCTGGGGCTTAGGGAATTTCTCATATGCCACAAAACCGTTGAAGCTCCTGTTCAAAAATCATGCTCTGAAATCAACTTTTTTCATCTCAGGGATTCATTTTGGGATGGTAACTAAAGATTGAAGCATAAATAGGGGCACTTTTAAAATTGTAATTTTTGACCAAAATCAATGGGTCCGGGGCTTAGGGAATTTCTCATATGCCACAAAACCGTTGAAGCTCCTGTTCAAAAATCATGCTCCGAAATCAACTTTTTTCATCTCAGGGATTCATTTTGGGATGGTAACTAAAGTTTAAAGCAGAAATAGGGACACTTTTAAAATTGTCATTTTTGACCAAAATCGATGGGTCCGGGGCTTAGGGAATTTCTCATATGCACAAAACTGTTGAAGCTCCTGTTCAAAAAGCTTGCTCCGAAATCAACTTTTCTCATCTCAGGGATTCATTTTGGGATGGTAACTAAAGTTTAAAGCAGAAATAGTGGCACTTTTAAAATTTTCATTTTTGACCAAAATCGATGGGTCAGGGGCTTAGGGAATTTCTCATATGCCACAAAACCGTTGAAGCTCCTGTTCAAAAATCTTGCTCCGAAATCAACTTTTTTCATCTCAGGGATTCATTTTGGGATGGTAACTAAAGTTTAAAGCAGAAATAGGGTCACTTTTAAAATTTTAATTTTTGACCAATATCGATGGATCCGGGGCATATGGAATTTCTCATATGCCACAAAACCGTTGAAGCTCCTGTTCAAAAAGCAAGCTCCGAAATAAACTTTTTTCATCTCAGGGATTCATTTTGGGATGGTAACTAAAGGTTGTAGCAGAAATAGGGGCACTTTTAAAATTGTCATTTTTCACCAAAATAGATGGGTCCGGGGCTTAGGGAATTTCTCATATGCCACAAAACCGTTGATGCTCCTGTTCAAAAATCATGCTCCGAAATCAACTTTTTTCATCTTAGGGATTCATTTTGGGATGGTAACTAAAGTTTAAAGCAGAAATAGGGGCACTTTTAAAATTGTCATTTTTCACCAAAATTGATGGGTCCGGGGCTTAGGGAATTTCTCATATGCCACAAAACCGTTGAAGCTCCAGTTCAAAAATCATGCTCCGAAATCATCTCAGGGATTCATTTTGGAATGGTAACTAAAGTTTAAAGCAGAAATAGGGTCACTTTTAAAATTTTCATGTTTGACCAATATCGATGGGTCCAGGGCGTATGGAATTTCTCATATGCCACAAAACCGTTGAAGCTTCTGTTCAAAAAGCAAGCTCCGAAATCAACTTTTTTCATTTCAGGGATTCATTTTGGGATGGTAACTAAAGTTTAAAGCAGAAATAGGGGCACTTTTAAAAGTTTAATTTTTCACCAAAATCGATGGGTCTGGGGCTTAGGGAATTTCTCATATGCCACAAAACCGTTGAAGCTCCTGTTCAAAAATCATGCTCCGAAATCAACTTTTTTCATCTCAGGGATTCATTTTGGGATGGTAACTAAAGTTTAAAGCAGAAATAGGGGCACTTTTAAAATTGTCATTTTTGACCAAAATCGATGGGTCCGGGGCTTAGGGAATTTCTCATATGCCACAAAACCGTTGAAGCTCCTATTCAAAAATCATGCTCCGAAATCAACTTTTTTCATCTCAGAGATTCATTTTGGGATGGTAACTAAAGTTTAAAGCAGAAATAGGGGCACTTTTAAAATTGTCATTTTTGACCAAAATCAATGGGTCCGGGGCTTAGGGAATTTCTCATATGCCACAAAACCGTTGAAGCTCCTGTTAAAAAATCATGCTCCGAAATCAACTTTTTTCATCTCAGGCATTCATTTTGGGATGGCAACTAAAGTTTAAAGCAGAAATAGGGGCACTTTTAAAATTTTCATGTTTGACCAATATCGATGGGTCCAGGGCGTATGGAATTTCTCATATGCACAAAACTGTTGAAGCTCCTGTTCAAAAAGCTTGCTCCGAAATCAACTTTTCTCATCTCAGGGATTCATTTTGGGATGGTAACTAAAGTTTAAAGCAGAAATAGGGGCACTTTTAAAATTTTCATGTTTGACCAAAATCAATGGGTCCGGGGCTTAGGGAATTTCTCATATGCCACAAAACCGTTGAAGCTCCTGTTAAAAAATCATGCTCCGAAATCAACTTTTTTCATCTCAGGCATTCATTTTGGGATGGCAACTAAAGTTTAAAGCAGAAATAGGGGCACTTTTAAAATTTTCATGTTTGACCAATATCGATGGGTCCAGGGCGTATGGAATTTCTCATATGCACAAAACTGTTGAAGCTCCTGTTCAAAAAGCTTGCTCCGAAATCAACTTTTCTCATCTCAGGGATTCATTTTGGGATGGTAACTAAAGTTTAAAGCAGAAATAGGGGCACTTTTAAAATTGTCATTTTTGACCAAAATCAATGGGTCCGGGGCTTAGGGAATTTCTCATATGCCACAAAACCGTTGAAGCTCCTGTTAAAAAATCATGCTCCGAAATCAACTTTTTTCATCTCAGGCATTCATTTTGGGATGGCAACTAAAGTTTAAAGCAGAAATAGGGGCACTTTTAAAATTTTCATGTTTGACCAATATCGATGGGTCCAGGGCGTATGGAATTTCTCATATGCCACAAAACCGTTGAAGCTCCTATTCAAAAATCATGCTCCGAAATCAACTTTTTTCATCTCAGAGATTCATTTTGGGATGGTAACTAAAGTTTAAAGCAGAAATAGGGGCACTTTTAAAATTTTCATTTTTGACCAAAATCGATGGGTCCGGGGCTTAGGGAATTTCTCATATGCCACAAAACCGTTGAAGCTCCTGTTCAAAAATCATGCTCCGAAATCAACTTTTTTCATCTCAGGGATTCATTTTGGGATGGTAACTAAAGTTTAAAGCAGAAATAGGGGCACTTTTAAAATTTTCATGTTTGACCAATATCGATGGGTCCAGGGCGTATGGAATTTCTCATATGCACAAAACTGTTGAAGCTCCTGTTCAAAAAGCTTGCTCCGAAATCAACTTTTCTCATCTCAGGGATTCATTTTGGGATGGTAACTAAAGTTTAAAGCAGAAATAGGGGCACTTTTAAAATTGTCATTTTTCACCAAAATTGATGGGTCCGGGGCTTAGGGAAATTCTCATATGCCACAAAACCGTTGAAGCTCCTGTTCAAAAATCATGCTCCGAAATCAACTTTTTTCATCTTAGGGATACATTTTGGGATGGTAACTAAAGTTTAAAGCAGAAATAGGGGCACTTTTAAAATTTTCATTTTTGACCAAAATTGATGGGTCCGGGGCTTAGGGAATTTCTCATATGCCACAAAACCGTTGAAGCTCCAGTTCAAAAATCATGCTCCGAAATCAACTTTTTTCATCTCAGGGATTCATTTTGGAATGGTAACTAAAGTTTAAAGCAGAAATAGGGTCACTTTTAAAATTTTCATGTTTGACCAATATCGATGGGTCCAGGGCGTATGGAATTTCTCATATGCCACAAAACCGTTGAAGCTTCTGTTCAAAAAGCAAGCTCCGAAATCAATTTTTTTCATTTCAGGGATTCATTTTGGGATGGTAACTAAAGATTAAAGCAGAAATAGGGGCACTTTTAAAATTTTAATTTTTCACCAAAATCGATGGGTCTGGGGCTTAGGGAATTTCTCATATGCCACAAAACCGTTGAAGCTCCTGTTCAAAAATCATGCTCCGAAATCAACTTTTTTCATCTCAGGGATTCATTTTGGGATGGTAACTAAAGTTTAAAGCAGAAATAGGGGCACTTTTAAAATTGTCATTTTTGACCAAAATCAATGGGTCCGGGGCTTAGGGAATTTCTCATATGCCACAAAACCGTTGAAGCTCCTGTTCAAAAATCATGTTCCAAAATCAACTTTTTTCATCTCAGGGATTCATTTTGGGATGGTAACTAAAGTTTAAAGCAGAAAGAGGGGCACTTTTCAAATTTTCATTTTTCACCAAAATCGATGGGTCTGGGGCTTAGGGAATTTCTCATATGCCACAAAACCGTTGAAGCTCCTGTTCAAAAATCATGCTCTGAAATCAACTTTTTTCATCTCAGGGATTCATTTTGGGATGGTAACTAAAGATTGAAGCATAAATAGGGGCACTTTTAAAATTGTAATTTTTGACCAAAATCAATGGGTCCGGGGCTTAGGGAATTTCTCATATGCCACAAAACCGTTGAAGCTCCTGTTCAAAAATCATGCTCCGAAATCAACTTTTTTCATCTCAGGGATTCATTTTGGGATGGTAACTAAAGTTTAAAGCAGAAATAGGGACACTTTTAAAATTGTCATTTTTGACCAAAATCGATGGGTCCGGGGCTTAGGGAATTTCTCATATGCACAAAACTGTTGAAGCTCCTGTTCAAAAAGCTTGCTCCGAAATCAACTTTTCTCATCTCAGGGATTCATTTTGGGATGGTAACTAAAGTTTAAAGCAGAAATAGTGGCACTTTTAAAATTTTCATTTTTGACCAAAATCGATGGGTCAGGGGCTTAGGGAATTTCTCATATGCCACAAAACCGTTGAAGCTCCTGTTCAAAAATCTTGCTCCGAAATCAACTTTTTTCATCTCAGGGATTCATTTTGGGTTGGTAACTAAAGTTTAAAGCAGAAATAGGGTCACTTTTAAAATTTTCATTTTTGACCAATATCGATGGTTCCGGGGCATATGGAATTTCTCATATGCCACAAAACCGTTGAAGCTCCTGTTCAAAAAGCAAGCTCCGAAATAAACTTTTTTCATCTCAGGGATTCATTTTGTGATGGTAACTAAAGGTTGTAGCAGAAATAGGGGCACTTTTAAAATTGTCATTTTTCACCAAAATAGATGGGTCCGGGGCTTAGGGAATTTCTCATATGCCACAAAACCGTTGATGCTCCTGTTCAAAAATCATGCTCCGAAATCAACTTTTTTCATCTTAGGGATTCATTTTGGGATGGTAACTAAAGTTTAAAGCAGAAATAGGGGCACTTTTAAAATTGTCATTTTTCACCAAAATTGATGGGTCCGGGGCTTAGGGAATTTCTCATATGCCACAAAACCGTTGAAGCTCCAGTTCAAAAATCATGCTCCGAAATCAACTTTTTTCATCTCAGGGATTCATTTTGGAATGGTAACTAAAGTTTAAAGCAGAAATAGGGTCACTTTTAAAATTTTCATGTTTGACCAATATCGATGGGTCCAGGGCGTATGGAATTTCTCATATGCCACAAAACCGTTGAAGCTTCTGTTCAAAAAGCAAGCTCCGAAATCAACTTTTTTCATTTCAGGGATTCATTTTGGGATGGTAACTAAAGTTTAAAGCAGAAATAGGGGCACTTTTAAAAGTTTAATTTTTCACCAAAATCGATGGGTCTGGGGCTTAGGGAATTTCTCATATGCCACAAAACCGTTGAAGCTCCTGTTCAAAAATCATGCTCCGAAATCAACTTTTTTCATCTCAGGGATTCATTTTGGGATGGTAACTAAAGTTTAAAGCAGAAATAGGGGCACTTTTAAAATTTTCATTTTTGACCAAAATCGATGGGTCCGGGGCTTAGGGAATTTCTCATATGCCACAAAACCGTTGAAGCTCCTATTCAAAAATCATGCTCCGAAATCAACTTTTTTCATCTCAGGGATTCATTTTGGGATGGTAACTAAAGTTTAAAGCAGAAATAGGGGCACTTTTAAAATTGTCATTTTTGACCAAAATCAATGGGTCCGGGGCTTAGGGAATTTCTCATATGCCACAAAACCGTTGAAGCTCCTGTTAAAAAATCATGCTCCGAAATCAACTTTTTTCATCTCAGGCATTCATTTTGGGATGGCAACTAAAGTTTAAAGCAGAAATAGGGGCACTTTTAAAATTTTCATTTTTGACCAAAATCGATGGGTCCAGGGCTTAGGGAATTTCTCATATGCCCCAAAACCGTTGAAGCTCCTGTTCAAAAATCATGCTCCGAAATCAACTTTTTTCATCTCAGGGATTCATTTTGGGATGGTAACTAAAGTTTAAAGCAGAAATAGGGTCACTTTTAAAATTTTCATTTTTGACCAATATCGATGGATCCAGGGCATATGGAATTTCTCATATGCCACAAAACCGTTGAAGCTCCTGTTCAAAAAGCAAGCTCCGAAATAAACTTTTTTCATCTCAGGGATTCATTTTGGGATGGTAACTAAAGTTTGTAGCAGAAATAGGGGCACTTTTAAAATTGTCATTTTTCACCAAAATCGATGGGTCCGGGGCTTAGGGAATTTCTCATATGCCACAAAACCGTTGAAGCTCCTGTTCAAAAATCATGCTCCGAAATCAACTTTTTTCATCTCAGGGATTCATTTTGGGATGGTAACTAAAGTTTGTAGCAGAAATAGGGGCACTTTTAAAATTTTCATTTTTCACCAAAATCGATGGGTCTGGGGCTTAGGGAATTTCTCATATGCCACAAAACCGTTGAAGCTCCTGTTCAAAAATCATGCTCCGAAATCAACTTTTTTCATCTCAGGGATTCATTTTGGGATGGTAACTAAAGATTGAAGCATAAATAGGGGCACTTTTAAAATTGTAATTTTTGACCAAAATCAAGGGGTCCGGGGCTTAGGGAATTTCTCATATGCCACAAAACCGTTGAAGCTCCTGTTCAAAAATCATGCTCCGAAATCAACTTTTTTCATCTCAGGGATTCATTTTGGGATGGTAACTAAAGTTTAAAGCAGAAATATGGGCACTTTTAAAATTGTCATTTTTGACCAAAATCGATGGGTCCGGGGCTTAGGGAATTTCTCATATGCACAAAACTGTTGAAGCTCCTGTTCAAAAAGCTTGCTCCGAAATCAACTTTTCTCATCTCAGGGATTCATTTTGGGATGGTAACTAAAGTTTAAAGCAGAAATAGTGGCACTTTTAAAATTTTCATTTTTGACCAAAATCGATGGGTCCGGGGCTTAGGGAATTTCTCATATGCCACAAAACCGTTGAAGCTCCTGTTCAAAAATCATGCTCCGAAATCAACTTTTTTCATCTCAGGGATTCATTTTGGGATGGTAACTAAAGTTTAAAGCAGAAATAGGGTCACTTTTAAAATTTTCATTTTTGACCAATATCGATGGATCCGGGGCATATGGAATTTCTCATATGCCACAAAACCGTTGAAGCTCCTGTTCAAAAAGCAAGCTCCGAAATAAACTTTTTTCATCTCAGGGATTCATTTTGGGATGGTAACTAAAGTTTGTAGCAGAAATAGGGGCACTTTTAAAATTGTCATTTTTCACCAAAATAGATGGGTCCGGGGCTTAGGGAATTTCTCATATGCCACAAAACCGTTGAAGCTCCTGTTCAAAAATCATGCTCCGAAATCAACTTTTTTCATCTCAGGGATTCATTTTGGGATGGTAACTAAAGTTTAAAGCAGAAATAGGGGCACTTTTAAAATTGTCATTTTTCACCAAAATTGATGGGTCCGGGGCTTAGGGAAATTCTCATATGCCACAAAACCGTTGAAGCTCCAGTTCAAAAATCATGCTCCGAAATCAACTTTTTTCATCTCAGGGATTCATTTTGGAATGGTAACTAAAGTTTAAAGCAGAAATAGGGTCACTTTTAAAATTTTCATTTTGACCAATATCGATGGGTCCGGGGCGTATGGAATTTCTCATATGCCACAAAACCGTTGAAGCTTCTGTTCAAAAAGCAAGCTCCGAAATCAACTTTTTTCATTTCAGGGATTCATTTTGGCATGGTAACTAAAGTTTAAAGCAGAAATAGGGGCACTTTTAAAATTTTCATTTTTCACCAAAATCGATGGGTCTGGGGCTTAGGGAATTTCTCATATGCCACAAAACCGTTGAAGCTCCTGTTCAAAAATCATGCTCCGAAATCAACTTTTTTCATCTCAGGGATTCATTTTGGGATGGTAACTAAAGTTTAAAGCAGAAATAGGGGCACTTTTAAAATTGTCATTTTTGACCAAAATCGATGGGTCCGGGGCTTAGGGAATTTCTCATATGCCACAAAACCGTTGAAGCTCCTATTCAAAAATCATGCTCCGAAATCAACTTTTTTCATCTCAGGGATTCATTTTGGGATGGTAACTAAAGTTTAAAGCAGAAATAGGGGCACTTTTAAAATTGTCATTTTTGACCAAAATCAATGGGTCCGGGGCTTAGGGAATTTCTCATATGCCACAAAACCGTTGAAGCTCCTGTTAAAAAATCATGCTCCGAAATCAACTTTTTTCATCTCAGGGATTCATTTTGGGATGGCAACTAAAGTTTAAAGCAGAAATAGGGGCACTTTTAAAATTGTCATTTTTTACCAAAATCGATGGGTCCGGGGCTTAGGGAATTTCTCATATGCACAAAACTGTTGAAGCTCCTGTTCAAAAAGCATGCTTCGAAATCAACTTTTTTCATCTCAGGGATTCATTTTGGGATGGTAACTAAAGTTTAAAGCAGAAATAGGGGCACTTTTAACATTTTCATTTTTGACCAATATGATGGGTCCGGGGCTTAGGGAATTTCTCATATGCCACAAAACCGCTGAAGCTCCTGTTCAAAAATCATGCTCCAAAATCAACTTTTTTCATCTCAGGGATTCATTTTGGGATGGTAACTAAAGTTTAAAGCAGAAATAGGGGCACTTTTAAAATTTTCATTTTTCACCAAAATCAATGGGTCTGGGGCTTAGGGAATTTCTCATATGCCACAAAACCGTTGAAGCTCCTGTTCAAAAATCATGCTCCGAAATCAACTTTTTTCATCTCAGGGATTCATTTTGGGATGGTAACTAAAGTTTAAAGCAGAAATAGGGGCACTTTTAAAATTTTCATGTTTGACCAATATCGATGGGTCCAGGGCGTATGGAATTTCTCATATGCCACAAAACCGTTGAAGCTTCTGTTCAAAAAGCAAGCTCCGAAATCAACTTTTTTCATTTCAGGGATTCATTTTGGGATGGTAACTAAAGTTTAAAGCAGAAATAGGGGCACTTTTAAAATTTTAATTTTTCACCAAAATCGATGGGTCTGGGGCTTAGGGAATTTCTCATATGCCACAAAACCGTTGAAGCTCCTGTTCAAAAATCATGCTCCGAAATCAACTTTTTTCATCTCAGGGATTCATTTTGGGAAGGTAACTAAAGTTTAAAGCAGAAATAGGTTCACTTTTAAAATTGTCATTTTTGACCAAAATCGATGGGTCCGGGGCTTAGGGAATTTCTCATATGCCACAAAACCGTTGAAGCTCCTGTTCAAAAATCATGTTCCGAAATCAACTTTTTTCATCTCAGGGATTCATTTTGGGATGGTAACTAAAGTTTAAAGCAGAAATAGGGGCACTTTTCAAATTTTCATTTTTCACCAAAATCGATGGGTCTGGGGCTTAGGGAATTTCTCATATGCCACAAAACCGTTGAAGCTCCTGTTCAAAAATCATGCTCCGAAATCAACTTTTTTCATCTCAGGGATTCATTTTGGGATGGTAACTAAAGATTGAAGCATAAATAGGGGCACTTTTAAAATTGTAATTTTTGACCAAAATCAATGGGTCCGGGGCTTAGGGAATTTCTCATATGCCACAAAACCGTTGAAGCTCCTGTTCAAAAATCATGCTCCGAAATCAACTTTTTTCATCTCAGGGATTCATTTTGGGATGGTAACTAAAGTTTAAAGCAGAAATAGGGGCACTTTTAAAATTGTCATTTTTGACCAAAATCGATGGGTCCGGGGCTTAGGGAATTTCTCATATGCACAAAACTGTTGAAGCTCCTGTTCAAAAAGCTTGCTCCGAAATCAACTTTTTTCATCTCAGGGATTCATTTTGGGATGGTAACTAAAGTTTAAGGCAGAAATAGTGGCACTTTTAAAATTTTCATTTTTGACCAAAATCGATGGGTCCGGGGCTTAGGGAATTTCTCATATGCCACAAAACCGTTGAAGCTCCTGTTCAAAAATCATGCTCCGAAATCAACTTTTTTCATCTCAGGGATTCATTTTGGGATGGTAACTAAAGTTTAAAGCAGAAATAGGGTCACTTTTAAAATTTTCATTTTTGACCAATATCGATGGATCCGGGGCATATGGAATTTCTCATATGCCACAAAACCGTTGAAGCTCCTGTTCAAAAAGCAAGCTCCGAAATAAACTTTTTTCATCTCAGGGATTCATTTTGGGATGGTAACTAAAGTTTGTAGCAGAAATAGGGGCACTTTTAAAATTGTCATTTTTCACCAAAATAGATGGGTCCGGGGCTTAGGGAATTTCTCATATGCCACAAAACCGTTGAAGCTCCTGTTCAAAAATCATGCTCCGAAATCAACTTTTTTCATCTCAGGGATTCATTTTGGGATGGTAACTAAAGTTTAAAGCAGAAATAGGGGCACTTTTAAAATTGTCATTTTTCACCAAAATTGATGGGTCCGGGGCTTAGGGAATTTCTCATATGCCACAAAACCGTTGAAGCTCCAGTTCAAAAATCATGCTCCGAAATCAACTTTTTTCATCTCAGGGATTCATTTTGGAATGGTAACTAAAGTTTAAAGCAGAAATAGGGTCACTTTTAAAATTTTCATTTTGACCAATATCGATGGGTCCGGGGCGTATGGAATTTCTCATATGCCACAAAACCGTTGAAGCTTCTGTTCAAAAAGCAAGCTCCGAAATCAACTTTTTTCATTTCAGGGATTCATTTTGGCATGGTAACTAAAGTTTAAAGCAGAAATAGGGGCACTTTTAAAATTTTAATTTTTCACCAAAATCGATGGGTCTGGGGCTTAGGGAATTTCTCATATGCCACAAAAGCGTTGAAGCTCCTGTTCAAAAATCATGCTCCGAAATCAACTTTTTTCATCTCAGGGATTCATTTTGGGATGGTAACTAAAGTTTAAAGCAGAAATAGGGGCACTTTTAAAATTGTCATTTTTGACCAAAATCGATGGGTCCGGGGCTTAGGGAATTTCTCATATGCCACAAAACCGTTGAAGCTCCTATTCAAAAATCATGCTCCGAAATCAACTTTTTTCATCTCAGGGATTCATTTTGGGATGGTAACTAAAGTTTAAAGCAGAAATAGGGGCACTTTTAAAATTGTCATTTTTGACCAAAATCAATGGGTCCGGGGCTTAGGGAATTTCTCATATGCCACAAAACCGTTGAAGCTCCTGTTATAAAATCATGCTCCGAAATCAACTTTTTTCATCTCAGGGATTCATTTTGGGATGGCAACTAAAGTTTAAAGCAGAAATAGGGGCACTTTTAAAATTGTCATTTTTTACCAAAATCGATGGGTCCGGGGCTTAGGGAATTTCTCATATGCCACAAAACCGTTGAAGCTCCTGTTCAAAAATCATGCTCCGAAATCAACTTTTTTCATCTCAGGGATTCATTTTGGGATGGTAACTAAAGTTTAAAGCAGAAATAGGGGCACTTTTAAAATTGTCATTTTTCACCAAAATTGATGGGTCCGGGGCTTAGGGAATTTCTCATATGCCACAAAACCGTTGAAGCTCCAGTTCAAAAATCATGCTCCGAAATCAACTTTTTTCATCTCAGGGATTCATTTTGGAATGGTAACTAAAGTTTAAAGCAGAAATAGGGTCACTTTTAAAATTTTCATTTTGACCAATATCGATGGGTCCGGGGCGTATGGAATTTCTCATATGCCACAAAACCGTTGAAGCTTCTGTTCAAAAAGCAAGCTCCGAAATCAACTTTTTTCATTTCAGGGATTCATTTTGGCATGGTAACTAAAGTTTAAAGCAGAAATAGGGGCACTTTTAAAATTTTAATTTTTCACCAAAATCGATGGGTCTGGGGCTTAGGGAATTTCTCATATGCCACAAAAGCGTTGAAGCTCCTGTTCAAAAATCATGCTCCGAAATCAACTTTTTTCATCTCAGGGATTCATTTTGGGATGGTAACTAAAGTTTAAAGCAGAAATAGGGGCACTTTTAAAATTGTCATTTTTGACCAAAATCGATGGGTCCGGGGCTTAGGGAATTTCTCATATGCCACAAAACCGTTGAAGCTCCTATTCAAAAATCATGCTCCGAAATCAACTTTTTTCATCTCAGGGATTCATTTTGGGATGGTAACTAAAGTTTAAAGCAGAAATAGGGGCACTTTTAAAATTGTCATTTTTGACCAAAATCAATGGGTCCGGGGCTTAGGGAATTTCTCATATGCCACAAAACCGTTGAAGCTCCTGTTATAAAATCATGCTCCGAAATCAACTTTTTTCATCTCAGGGATTCATTTTGGGATGGCAACTAAAGTTTAAAGCAGAAATAGGGGCACTTTTAAAATTGTCATTTTTTACCAAAATCGATGGGTCCGGGGCTTAGGGAATTTCTCATATGCACAAAACTGTTGAAGCTCCTGTTCAAAAAGCATGCTTCGAAATCAACTTTTTTCATCTCAGGGATTCATTTTGGGATGGTAACTAAAGTTTAAAGCAGAAATAGGGGCACTTTTAAAATTTTAATTTTTCACCAAAATCGATGGGTCTGGGGCTTAGGGAATTTCTCATATGCCACAAAACCGTTGAAGCTCCTGTTCAAAAATCATGCTCCGAAATCAACTTTTTTCATCTCAGGGATTCATTTTGGGAAGGTAACTAAAGTTTAAAGCAGAAATAGGGGCACTTTTAAAATTGTCATTTTTGACCAAAATCGATGGGTCCGGGGCTTAGGGAATTTCTCATATGCCACAAAACCGTTGAAGCTCCTGTTCAAAAATCATGTTCCGAAATCAACTTTTTTCATCTCAGGGATTCATTTTGGGATGGTAACTAAAGTTTAAAGCAGAAATAGGGGCACTTTTCAAATTTTCATTTTTCACCAAAATCGATGGGTCTGGGGCTTAGGGAATTTCTCATATGCCACAAAACCGTTGAAGCTCCTGTTCAAAAATCATGCTCCGAAATCAACTTTTTTCATCTCAGGGATTCATTTTGGGATGGTAACTAAAGATTGAAGCATAAATAGGGGCACTTTTAAAATTGTAATTTTTGACCAAAATCAATGGGTCCGGGGCTTAGGGAATTTCTCATATGCCACAAAACCGTTGAAGCTCCTGTTCAAAAATCATGCTCCGAAATCAACTTTTTTCATCTCAGGGATTCATTTTGGGATGGTAACTAAAGTTTAAAGCAGAAATAGGGGCACTTTTAAAATTGTCATTTTTGACCAAAATCGATGGGTCCGGGGCTTAGGGAATTTCTCATATGCACAAAACTGTTGAAGCTCCTGTTCAAAAAGCTTGCTCCGAAATCAACTTTTTTCATCTCAGGGATTCATTTTGGGATGGTAACTAAAGTTTAAGGCAGAAATAGTGGCACTTTTAAAATTTTCATTTTTGACCAAAATCGATGGGTCCGGGGCTTAGGGAATTTCTCATATGCCACAAAACCGTTGAAGCTCCTGTTCAAAAATCATGCTCCGAAATCAACTTTTTTCATCTCAGGGATTCATTTTGGGATGGTAACTAAAGTTTAAAGCAGAAATAGGGTCACTTTTAAAATTTTCATTTTTGACCAATATCGATGGATCCGGGGCATATGGAATTTCTCATATGCCACAAAACCGTTGAAGCTCCTGTTCAAAAAGCAAGCTCCGAAATAAACTTTTTTCATCTCAGGGATTCATTTTGGGATGGTAACTAAAGTTTGTAGCAGAAATAGGGGCACTTTTAAAATTGTCATTTTTCACCAAAATAGATGGGTCCGGGGCTTAGGGAATTTCTCATATGCCACAAAACCGTTGAAGCTCCTGTTCAAAAATCATGCTCCGAAATCAACTTTTTTCATCTCAGGGATTCATTTTGGGATGGTAACTAAAGTTTAAAGCAGAAATAGGGGCACTTTTAAAATTGTCATTTTTCACCAAAATTGATGGGTCCGGGGCTTAGGGAATTTCTCATATGCCACAAAACCGTTGAAGCTCCAGTTCAAAAATCATGCTCCGAAATCAACTTTTTTCATCTCAGGGATTCATTTTGGAATGGTAACTAAAGTTTAAAGCAGAAATAGGGTCACTTTTAAAATTTTCATTTTGACCAATATCGATGGGTCCGGGGCGTATGGAATTTCTCATATGCCACAAAACCGTTGAAGCTTCTGTTCAAAAAGCAAGCTCCGAAATCAACTTTTTTCATTTCAGGGATTCATTTTGGCATGGTAACTAAAGTTTAAAGCAGAAATAGGGGCACTTTTAAAATTTTAATTTTTCACCAAAATCGATGGGTCTGGGGCTTAGGGAATTTCTCATATGCCACAAAAGCGTTGAAGCTCCTGTTCAAAAATCATGCTCCGAAATCAACTTTTTTCATCTCAGGGATTCATTTTGGGATGGTAACTAAAGTTTAAAGCAGAAATAGGGGCACTTTTAAAATTGTCATTTTTGACCAAAATCGATGGGTCCGGGGCTTAGGGAATTTCTCATATGCCACAAAACCGTTGAAGCTCCTATTCAAAAATCATGCTCCGAAATCAACTTTTTTCATCTCAGGGATTCATTTTGGGATGGTAACTAAAGTTTAAAGCAGAAATAGGGGCACTTTTAAAATTGTCATTTTTGACCAAAATCAATGGGTCCGGGGCTTAGGGAATTTCTCATATGCCACAAAACCGTTGAAGCTCCTGTTATAAAATCATGCTCCGAAATCAACTTTTTTCATCTCAGGGATTCATTTTGGGATGGCAACTAAAGTTTAAAGCAGAAATAGGGGCACTTTTAAAATTGTCATTTTTTACCAAAATCGATGGGTCCGGGGCTTAGGGAATTTCTCATATGCACAAAACTGTTGAAGCTCCTGTTCAAAAAGCATGCTTCGAAATCAACTTTTTTCATCTCAGGGATTCATTTTGGGATGGTAACTAAAGTTTAAAGCAGAAATAGGGGCACTTTTAAAATTTTCATTTTTCACCAAAATCGATGGGTCTGGGGCTTAGGGAATTTCTCATATGCCACAAAACCGTTGAAGCTCCTGTTCAAAAATCATGCTCCGAAATCAACTTTTTTCATCTCAGGGATTCATTTTGGGATGGTAACTAAAGTTTAAAGCAGAAATAGGGGCACTTTTAAAATTTTCATTTTTGACCAATATGATGGGTCCGGGGCTTAGGGAATTTCTCATATGCCACAAAACCGTTGAAGCTCCTGTTCAAAAATCATGCTCCGAAATCAACTTTTTTCATCTCAGGGATTCATTTTGGGATGGTAACTAAAGATTGAAGCATAAATAGGGGCACTTTTAAAATTGTAATTTTTGACCAAAATCAATGGGTCCGGGGCTTAGGGAATTTCTCATATGCCACAAAACCGTTGAAGCTCCTGTTCAAAAATCATGCTCCGAAATCAACTTTTTTCATCTCAGGGTTTCATTTTGGGATGGTAACTAAAGTTTAAAGCAGAAATAGGGGCACTTTTAAAATTGTAATTTTTGACCAAAATCGATGGGTCCGGGGCTTAGGGAATTTCTCATATGCACAAAACTGTTGAAGCTCCTGTTCAAAAAGCTTGCTCCGAAATCAACTTTTTTCATCTCAGGGATTCATTTTGGGATGGTAACTAAAGTTTAAAGCAGAAATAGTGGCACTTTAAAATTTTCATTTTTGACCAAAATCGATGGGTCCGGGGCTTAGGGAATTTCTCATATGCCACAAAACCGTTGAAGCTCCTATTCAAAAATCATGCTCCGAAATCAACTTTTTTCATCTCAGGGATTCATTTTGGGATGGTAACTAAAGTTTAAAGCAGAAATAGGGGCACTTTTAAAATTGTCATTTTTGACCAAAATCAATGGGTCCGGGGTTAGGGAATTTCTCATATGCCACAAAACCGTTGAAGCTCCTGTTAAAAAATCATGCTCCGAAATCAACTTTTTTCATCTCAGGGATTCATTTTGGGATGGCAACTAAAGTTTAAAGCAGAAATAGGGGCACTTTTAAAATAGTCATTTTTTACCAAAATCGATGGGTCCGGGGATTAGGGAATTTCTCATATGCACAAAACTGTTGAAGCTCCTGTTCAAAAAGCATGCTTCGAAATCAACTTTTTTCATCTCAGGGATTCATTTTGGGATGTTAACTAAAGTTTAAAGCAGAAATAGGGGCACTTTTAACATTTTCATTTTTGACCAATATGATGGGTCCGGGGCTTAGGGAATTTCTCATATGCCACAAAACCGCTGAAGCTCCTGTTCAAAAATCATGCTCCAAAATCAACTTTTTTCATCTCAGGGATTCATTTTGGGATGGTAACTAAAGTTTAAAGCAGAAATAGGGGCACTTTAAAAATTTTCATTTTTCACCAAAATCGATGGGTCTGGGGCTTAGGGAATTTCTCATATGCCACAAAACCGTTGAAGCTCCTGTTCAAAAATCATGCTCCGAAATCAACTTTTTTCATCTCAGGGATTCATTTTGGGATGGTAACTAAAGTTTAAAGCAGAAATAGGGGCACTTTTAAAATTGTCATTTTTGACAAAAATCGATGGGTCCGGGGCTTAGGGAATTTCTCATATGCCACAAAACCGTTGAAGCTCCTGTTCAAAAATCATGTTCCGAAATCAACTTTTTTCATCTCAGGGATTCATTTTGGGATGGTAACTAAAGTTTAAAGCAGAAATAGGGGCACTTTTCAAATTTTCATTTTTCACCAAAATCGATGGGTCTGGGGCTTAGGGAATTTCTCATATGCCACAAAACCGTTGAAGCTCCTGTTCAAAAATCATGCTCCGAAATCAACTTTTTTCATCTCAGGGATTCATTTTGGGATGGTAACTAAAGATTGAAGCATAAATAGGGGCACTTTTAAAATTGTAATTTTTGACCAAAATCAATGGGTCCGGGGCTTAGGGAATTTCTCATATGCCACAAAACCGTTGAAGCCCCTGTTCAAAAATCATGCTCCGAAATCAACTTTTTTCATCTCAGGGATTCATTTTGGGATGGTAACTAAAGTTTAAAGCAGAAATAGGGGCACTTTTAAAATTGTCATTTTTCACCAAAATTGATGGGTCCGGGGCTTAGGGAATTTCTCATATGCCACAAAACCGTTGAAGCTCCAGTTCAAAAATCATGCTCCGAAATCAACTTTTTTCATCTCAGGGATTCATTTTGGAATGGTAACTAAAGTTTAAAGCAGAAATAGGGTCACTTTTAAAATTTTCATTTTGACCAATATCGATGGGTCCGGGGCGTATGGAATTTCTCATATGCCACAAAACCGTTGAAGCTTCTGTTCAAAAAGCAAGCTCCGAAATCAACTTTTTTCATTTCAGGGATTCATTTTGGCATGGTAACTAAAGTTTAAAGCAGAAATAGGGGCACTTTTAAAATTTTAATTTTTCACCAAAATCGATGGGTCTGGGGCTTAGGGAATTTCTCATATGCCACAAAAGCGTTGAAGCTCCTGTTCAAAAATCATGCTCCGAAATCAACTTTTTTCATCTCAGGGATTCATTTTGGGATGGTAACTAAAGTTTAAAGCAGAAATAGGGGCACTTTTAAAATTGTCATTTTTGACCAAAATCGATGGGTCCGGGGCTTAGGGAATTTCTCATATGCCACAAAACCGTTGAAGCTCCTATTCAAAAATCATGCTCCGAAATCAACTTTTTTCATCTCAGGGATTCATTTTGGGATGGTAACTAAAGTTTAAAGCAGAAATAGGGGCACTTTTAAAATTGTCATTTTTGACCAAAATCAATGGGTCCGGGGCTTAGGGAATTTCTCATATGCCACAAAACCGTTGAAGCTCCTGTTATAAAATCATGCTCCGAAATCAACTTTTTTCATCTCAGGGATTCATTTTGGGATGGCAACTAAAGTTTAAAGCAGAAATAGGGGCACTTTTAAAATTGTCATTTTTGACCAAAATCGATGGGTCCGGGGCTTAGGGAATTTCTCATATGCACAAAACTGTTGAAGCTCCTGTTCAAAAAGCATGCTTCGAAATCAACTTTTTTCATCTCAGGGATTCATTTTGGGATGGTAACTAAAGTTTAAAGCAGAAATAGGGGCACTTTTAAAATTTTAATTTTTCACCAAAATCGATGGGTCTGGGGCTTAGGGAATTTCTCATATGCCACAAAACCGTTGAAGCTCCTGTTCAAAAATCATGCTCCGAAATCAACTTTTTTCATCTCAGGGATTCATTTTGGGAAGGTAACTAAAGTTTAAAGCAGAAATAGGGGCACTTTTAAAATTGTCATTTTTGACCAAAATCGATGGGTCCGGGGCTTAGGGAATTTCTCATATGCCACAAAACCGTTGAAGCTCCTGTTCAAAAATCATGTTCCGAAATCAACTTTTTTCATCTCAGGGATTCATTTTGGGATGGTAACTAAAGTTTAAAGCAGAAATAGGGGCACTTTTCAAATTTTCATTTTTCACCAAAATCGATGGGTCTGGGGCTTAGGGAATTTCTCATATGCCACAAAACCGTTGAAGCTCCTGTTCAAAAATCATGCTCCGAAATCAACTTTTTTCATCTCAGGGATTCATTTTGGGATGGTAACTAAAGATTGAAGCATAAATAGGGGCACTTTTAAAATTGTAATTTTTGACCAAAATCAATGGGTCCGGGGCTTAGGGAATTTCTCATATGCCACAAAACCGTTGAAGCTCCTGTTCAAAAATCATGCTCCGAAATCAACTTTTTTCATCTCAGGGATTCATTTTGGGATGGTAACTAAAGTTTAAAGCAGAAATAGGGGCACTTTTAAAATTGTCATTTTTGACCAAAATCGATGGGTCCGGGGCTTAGGGAATTTCTCATATGCACAAAACTGTTGAAGCTCCTGTTCAAAAAGCTTGCTCCGAAATCAACTTTTTTCATCTCAGGGATTCATTTTGGGATGGTAACTAAAGTTTAAGGCAGAAATAGTGGCACTTTTAAAATTTTCATTTTTGACCAAAATCGATGGGTCCGGGGCTTAGGGAATTTCTCATATGCCACAAAACCGTTGAAGCTCCTGTTCAAAAATCATGCTCCGAAATCAACTTTTTTCATCTCAGGGATTCATTTTGGGATGGTAACTAAAGTTTAAAGCAGAAATAGGGTCACTTTTAAAATTTTCATTTTTGACCAATATCGATGGATCCGGGGCATATGGAATTTCTCATATGCCACAAAACCGTTGAAGCTCCTGTTCAAAAAGCAAGCTCCGAAATAAACTTTTTTCATCTCAGGGATTCATTTTGGGATGGTAACTAAAGTTTGTAGCAGAAATAGGGGCACTTTTAAAATTGTCATTTTTCACCAAAATAGATGGGTCCGGGGCTTAGGGAATTTCTCATATGCCACAAAACCGTTGAAGCTCCTGTTCAAAAATCATGCTCCGAAATCAACTTTTTTCATCTCAGGGATTCATTTTGGGATGGTAACTAAAGTTTAAAGCAGAAATAGGGGCACTTTTAAAATTGTCATTTTTCACCAAAATTGATGGGTCCGGGGCTTAGGGAATTTCTCATATGCCACAAAACCGTTGAAGCTCCAGTTCAAAAATCATGCTCCGAAATCAACTTTTTTCATCTCAGGGATTCATTTTGGAATGGTAACTAAAGTTTAAAGCAGAAATAGGGTCACTTTTAAAATTTTCATTTTGACCAATATCGATGGGTCCGGGGCGTATGGAATTTCTCATATGCCACAAAACCGTTGAAGCTTCTGTTCAAAAAGCAAGCTCCGAAATCAACTTTTTTCATTTCAGGGATTCATTTTGGCATGGTAACTAAAGTTTAAAGCAGAAATAGGGGCACTTTTAAAATTTTAATTTTTCACCAAAATCGATGGGTCTGGGGCTTAGGGAATTTCTCATATGCCACAAAAGCGTTGAAGCTCCTGTTCAAAAATCATGCTCCGAAATCAACTTTTTTCATCTCAGGGATTCATTTTGGGATGGTAACTAAAGTTTAAAGCAGAAATAGGGGCACTTTTAAAATTGTCATTTTTGACCAAAATCGATGGGTCCGGGGCTTAGGGAATTTCTCATATGCCACAAAACCGTTGAAGCTCCTATTCAAAAATCATGCTCCGAAATCAACTTTTTTCATCTCAGGGATTCATTTTGGGATGGTAACTAAAGTTTAAAGCAGAAATAGGGGCACTTTTAAAATTGTCATTTTTGACCAAAATCAATGGGTCCGGGGCTTAGGGAATTTCTCATATGCCACAAAACCGTTGAAGCTCCTGTTATAAAATCATGCTCCGAAATCAACTTTTTTCATCTCAGGGATTCATTTTGGGATGGCAACTAAAGTTTAAAGCAGAAATAGGGGCACTTTTAAAATTGTCATTTTTTACCAAAATCGATGGGTCCGGGGCTTAGGGAATTTCTCATATGCACAAAACTGTTGAAGCTCCTGTTCAAAAAGCATGCTTCGAAATCAACTTTTTTCATCTCAGGGATTCATTTTGGGATGGTAACTAAAGTTTAAAGCAGAAATAGGGGCACTTTTAACATTTTCATTTTTGACCAATATGATGGGTCCGGGGCGTAGGGAATTTCTCATATGCCACAAAACCGCTGAAGCTCCTGTTCAAAAATCATGCTCCAAAATCAACTTTTTTCATCTCAGGGATTCATTTTGGGATGGTAACTAAAGTTTAAAGCAGAAATAGGGGCACTTTTAAAATTTTCATTTTTCACCAAAATCGATGGGTCTGGGGCTTAGGGAATTTCTCATATGCCACAAAACCGTTGAAGCTCCTGTTCAAAAATCATGCTCCGAAATCAACTTTTTTCATCTCAGGGATTCATTTTGGGATGGTAACTAAAGTTTAAAGCAGAAATAGGGGCACTTTTAAAATTTTCATTTTTGACCAATATGATGGGTCCGGGGCTTAGGGAATTTCTCATATGCCACAAAACCGTTGAAGCTCCTGTTCAAAAATCATGCTCCGAAATCAACTTTTTTCATCTCAGGGATTCATTTTGGGATGGTAACTAAAGATTGAAGCATAAATAGGGGCACTTTTAAAATTGTAATTTTTGACCAAAATCAATGGGTCCGGGGCTTAGGGAATTTCTCATATGCCACAAAACCGTTGAAGCTCCTGTTCAAAAATCATGCTCCGAAATCAACTTTTTTCATCTCAGGGTTTCATTTTGGGATGGTAACTAAAGTTTAAAGCAGAAATAGGGGCACTTTTAAAATTGTAATTTTTGACCAAAATCGATGGGTCCGGGGCTTAGGGAATTTCTCATATGCACAAAACTGTTGAAGCTCCTGTTCAAAAAGCTTGCTCCGAAATCAACTTTTTTCATCTCAGGGATTCATTTTGGGATGGTAACTAAAGTTTAAAGCAGAAATAGTGGCACTTTAAAATTTTCATTTTTGACCAAAATCGATGGGTCCGGGGCTTAGGGAATTTCTCATATGCCACAAAACCGTTGAAGCTCCTATTCAAAAATCATGCTCCGAAATCAACTTTTTTCATCTCAGGGATTCATTTTGGGATGGTAACTAAAGTTTAAAGCAGAAATAGGGGCACTTTTAAAATTGTCATTTTTGACCAAAATCAATGGGTCCGGGGTTAGGGAATTTCTCATATGCCACAAAACCGTTGAAGCTCCTGTTAAAAAATCATGCTCCGAAATCAACTTTTTTCATCTCAGGGATTCATTTTGGGATGGCAACTAAAGTTTAAAGCAGAAATAGGGGCACTTTTAAAATAGTCATTTTTTACCAAAATCGATGGGTCCGGGGATTAGGGAATTTCTCATATGCACAAAACTGTTGAAGCTCCTGTTCAAAAAGCATGCTTCGAAATCAACTTTTTTCATCTCAGGGATTCATTTTGGGATGTTAACTAAAGTTTAAAGCAGAAATAGGGGCACTTTTAACATTTTCATTTTTGACCAATATGATGGGTCCGGGGCTTAGGGAATTTCTCATATGCCACAAAACCGCTGAAGCTCCTGTTCAAAAATCATGCTCCAAAATCAACTTTTTTCATCTCAGGGATTCATTTTGGGATGGTAACTAAAGTTTAAAGCAGAAATAGGGGCACTTTAAAAATTTTCATTTTTCACCAAAATCGATGGGTCTGGGGCTTAGGGAATTTCTCATATGCCACAAAACCGTTGAAGCTCCTGTTCAAAAATCATGCTCCGAAATCAACTTTTTTCATCTCAGGGATTCATTTTGGGATGGTAACTAAAGTTTAAAGCAGAAATAGGGGCACTTTTAAAATTGTCATTTTTGACCAAAATCGATGGGTCCGGGGCTTAGGGAATTTCTCATATGCACAAAACTGTTGAAGCTCCTGTTCAAAAAGCTTGCTCCGAAATCAACTTTTTTCATCTCAGGGATTCATTTTGGGATGGTAACTAAAGTTTAAAGCAGAAATAGTGGCACTTTAAAATTTTCATTTTTGACCAAAATCGATGGGTCCGGGGCTTAGGGAATTTCTCATATGCCACAAAACCGTTGAAGCTCCTATTCAAAAATCATGCTCCGAAATCAACTTTTTTCATCTCAGGGATTCATTTTGGGATGGTAACTAAAGTTTAAAGCAGAAATAGGGGCACTTTTAAAATTGTCATTTTTGACCAAAATCAATGGGTCCGGGGTTAGGGAATTTCTCATATGCCACAAAACCGTTGAAGCTCCTGTTAAAAAATCATGCTCCGAAATCAACTTTTTTCATCTCAGGGATTCATTTTGGGATGGCAACTAAAGTTTAAAGCAGAAATAGGGGCACTTTTAAAATAGTCATTTTTTACCAAAATCGATGGGTCCGGGGATTAGGGAATTTCTCATATGCACAAAACTGTTGAAGCTCCTGTTCAAAAAGCATGCTTCGAAATCAACTTTTTTCATCTCAGGGATTCATTTTGGGATGTTAACTAAAGTTTAAAGCAGAAATAGGGGCACTTTTAACATTTTCATTTTTGACCAATATGATGGGTCCGGGGCTTAGGGAATTTCTCATATGCCACAAAACCGTTGAAGCTCCTGTTCAAAAATCATGTTCCGAAATCAACTTTTTTCATCTCAGGGATTCATTTTGGGATGGTAACTAAAGTTTAAAGCAGAAATAGGGGCACTTTTCAAATTTTCATTTTTCACCAAAATCGATGGGTCTGGGGCTTAGGGAATTTCTCATATGCCACAAAACCGTTGAAGCTCCTGTTCAAAAATCATGCTCCGAAATCAACTTTTTTCATCTCAGGGATTCATTTTGGGATGGTAACTAAAGATTGAAGCATAAATAGGGGCACTTTTAAAATTGTAATTTTTGACCAAAATCAATGGGTCCGGGGCTTAGGGAATTTCTCATATGCCACAAAACCGTTGAAGCCCCTGTTCAAAAATCATGCTCCGAAATCAACTTTTTTCATCTCAGGGATTCATTTTGGGATGGTAACTAAAGTTTAAAGCAGAAATAGGGGCACTTTTAAAATTGTCATTTTTGACCAAAATCGATGGGTCCGGGGCTTAGGGAATTTCTCATATGCACAAAACTGTTGAAGCTCCTGTTCAAAAAGCTTGCTCCGAAATCAACTTTTTTCATCTCAGGGATTCATTTTGGGATGGTAACTAAAGTTTAAAGCAGAAATAGTGGCACTTTTAAAATTTTCATTTTTGACCAAAATCGATGGGTCCGGGGCTTAGGGAATTTCTCATATGCCACAAAACCGTTGAAGCTCCTGTTCAAAAATCATGCTCCGAAATCAACTTTTTTCATCTCAGGGATTCATTTTGGGATGGTAACTAAAGTTTAAAGCAGAAATAGGGTCACTTTTAAAATTTTCATTTTTGACCAATATCGATGGATCCGGGGCATATGGAATTTCTCATATGCCACAAAACCGTTGAAGCTCCTGTTCAAAAAGCAAGCTCCGAAATAAACTTTTTTCATCTCAGGGATTCATTTTGGGATGGTAACTAAAGTTTGTAGCAGAAATAGGGGCACTTTAAAAATTGTCATTTTTCACCAAAATAGATGGGTCCGGGGCTTAGGGAATTTCTCATATGCCACAAAACCGTTGAAGCTCCTGTTCAAAAATCATGCTCCGAAATCAACTTTTTTCATCTCAGGGATTCATTTTGGGATGGTAACTAAAGTTTAAAGCAGAAATAGGGGCACTTTTAAAATTTTCATTTTTGACCAATATGATGGGTCCGGGGCTTAGGGAATTTCTCATATGCCACAAAACCGTTGAAGCTCCTGTTCAAAAATCATGCTCCGAAATCAACTTTTTTCATCTCAGGGATACATTTTGGGATGGTAACTAAAGATTGAAGCATAAATAGGGGCACTTTTAAAATTGTAATTTTTGACCAAAATCAATGGGTCCGGGGCTTAGGGAATTTCTCATATGCCACAAAACCGTTGAAGCTCCTGTTCAAAAATCATGCTCCGAAATCAACTTTTTTCATCTCAGGGTTTCATTTTGGGATGGTAACTAAAGTTTAAAGCAGAAATAGGGGCACTTTTAAAATTGTAATTTTTGACCAAAATCGATGGGTCCGGGGCTTAGGGAATTTCTCATATGCACAAAACTGTTGAAGCTCCTGTTCAAAAAGCTTGCTCCGAAATCAACTTTTTTCATCTCAGGGATTCATTTTGGGATGGTAACTAAAGTTTAAAGCAGAAATAGTGGCACTTTAAAATTTTCATTTTTGACCAAAATCGATGGGTCCGGGGCTTAGGGAATTTCTCATATGCCACAAAACCGTTGAAGCTCCTATTCAAAAATCATGCTCCGAAATCAACTTTTTTCATCTCAGGGATTCATTTTGGGATGGTAACTAAAGTTTAAAGCAGAAATAGGGGCACTTTTAAAATTGTCATTTTTGACCAAAATCAATGGGTCCGGGGTTAGGGAATTTCTCATATGCCACAAAACCATTGAAGCTCCTGTTAAAAAATCATGCTCCGAAATCAACTTTTTTCATCTCAGGGATTCATTTTGGGATGGCAACTAAAGTTTAAAGCAGAAATAGGGGCACTTTTAAAATTGTCATTTTTTACCAAAATCGATGGGTCCGGGGATTAGGGAATTTCTCATATGCACAAAACTGTTGAAGCTCCTGTTCAAAAAGCATGCTTCGAAATCAACTTTTTTCATCTCAGGGATTCATTTTGGGATGTTAACTAAAGTTTAAAGCAGAAATAGGGGCACTTTTAACATTTTCATTTTTGACCAATATGATGGGTCCGGGGCTTAGGGAATTTCTCATATGCCACAAAACCGCTGAAGCTCCTGTTCAAAAATCATGCTCCAAAATCAACTTTTTTCATCTCAGGGATTCATTTTGGGATGGTAACTAAAGTTTAAAGCAGAAATAGGGGCACTTTAAAAATTTTCATTTTTCACCAAAATCGATGGGTCTGGGGCTTAGGGAATTTCTCATATGCCACAAAACCGTTGAAGCTCCTGTTCAAAAATCATGCTCCGAAATCAACTTTTTTCATCTCAGGGATTCATTTTGGGATGGTAACTAAAGTTTAAAGCAGAAATAGGGGCACTTTTAAAATTGTCATTTTTGACCAAAATCGATGGGTCCGGGGCTTAGGGAATTTCTCATATGCACAAAACTGTTGAAGCTCCTGTTCAAAAAGCTTGCTCCGAAATCAACTTTTTTCATCTCAGGGATTCATTTTGGGATGGTAACTAAAGTTTAAAGCAGAAATAGTGGCACTTTTAAAATTTTCATTTTTGACCAAAATCGATGGGTCCGGGGCTTAGGGAATTTCTCATATGCCACAAAACCGTTGAAGCTCCTGTTCAAAAATCATGCTCCGAAATCAACTTTTTTCATCTCAGGGATTCATTTTGGGATGGTAACTAAAGTTTAAAGCAGAAATAGGGTCACTTTTAAAATTTTCATTTTTGACCAATATCGATGGATCCGGGGCATATGGAATTTCTCATATGCCACAAAACCGTTGAAGCTCCTGTTCAAAAAGCAAGCTCCGAAATAAACTTTTTTCATCTCAGGGATTCATTTTGGGATGGTAACTAAAGTTTGTAGCAGAAATAGGGGCACTTTTAAAATTGTCATTTTTCACCAAAATAGATGGGTCCGGGGCTTAGGGAATTTCTCATATGCCACAAAACCGTTGAAGCTCCTGTTCAAAAATCATGCTCCGAAATCAACTTTTTTCATTTCAGGGATTCATTTTGGGATGGTAACTAAAGTTTAAAGCAGAAATAGGGGCACTTTTAAAATTGTCATTTTTCACCAAAATTGATGGGTCCGGGGCTTAGGGAATTTCTCATATGCCACAAAACCGTTGAAGCTCCAGTTCAAAAATCATGCTCCGAAATCAACTTTTTTCATCTCAGGGATTCATTTTGGAATGGTAACTAAAGTTTAAAGCAGAAATAGGGTCACTTTTAAAATTTTCATTTTGACCAATATCGATGGGTCCGGGGCATATGGAATTTCTCATATGCCACAAAACCGTTGAAGCTCCTATTCAAAAATCATGCTCCGAAATCAACTTTTTTCATTTCAGGGATTCATTTTGGGATGGTAACTAAAGTTTAAAGCAGAAATAGGGGCACTTTTAAAATTGTCATTTTTGACCAAAATCAATGGGTCCGGGGCTTAGGGAATTTCTCATATGCCACAAAACCGTTGAAGCTCCTGTTATAAAATCATGCTCCGAAATCAACTTTTTTCATCTCAGGGATTCATTTTGGGATGGCAACTAAAGTTTAAAGCAGAAATAGGGGCACTTTTAAAATTGTCATTTTTTACCAAAATCGATGGGTCCGGGGCTTAGGGAATTTCTCATATGCACAAAACTGTTGAAGCTCCTGTTCAAAAAGCATGCTTCGAAATCAACTTTTTTCATCTCAGGGATTCATTTTGGGATGGTAACTAAAGTTTAAAGCAGAAATAGGGGCACTTTTAACATTTTCATTTTTGACCAATATGATGGGTCCGGGGCGTAGGGAATTTCTCATATGCCACAAAACCGCTGAAGCTCCTGTTCAAAAATCATGCTCCAAAATCAACTTTTTTCATCTCAGGGATTCATTTTGGGATGGTAACTAAAGTTTAAAGCAGAAATAGGGGCACTTTTAAAATTTTCATTTTTCACCAAAATCGATGGGTCTGGGGCTTAGGGAATTTCTCATATGCCACAAAACCGTTGAAGCTCCTGTTCAAAAATCATGCTCCGAAATCAACTTTTTTCATCTCAGGGATTCATTTTGGGATGGTAACTAAAGTTTAAAGCAGAAATAGGGGCACTTTTAAAATTTTCATTTTTGACCAATATGATGGGTCCGGGGCGTAGGGAATTTCTCATATGCCACAAAACCATTGAAGCTCCTGTTAATAATCATGCTCCGAAATCAACTTTTTTCATCTCAGGGATTCATTTTGGGATGGTAACTAAAGATTGAAGCATAAATAGGGGCACTTTTAAAATTGTAATTTTTGACCAAAATCAATGGGTCCGGGGCTTAGGGAATTTCTCATATGCCACAAAACCGTTGAAGCTCCTGTTCAAAAATCATGCTCCGAAATCAACTTTTTTCATCTCAGGGTTTCATTTTGGGATGGTAACTAAAGTTTAAAGCAGAAATAGGGGCACTTTTAAAATTGTCATTTTTGACCAAAATCGATGGGTCCGGGGCTTAGGGAATTTCTCATATGCACAAAACTGTTGAAGCTCCTGTTCAAAAAGCTTGCTCCGAAATCAACTTTTTTCATCTCAGGGATTCATTTTGGGATGGTAACTAAAGTTTAAAGCAGAAATAGTGGCACTTTAAAATTTTAATTTTTGACCAAAATCGATGGGTCCGGGGCTTAGGGAATTTCTCATATGCCACAAAACCGTTGAAGCTCCTATTCAAAAATCATGCTCCGAAATCAACTTTTTTCATCTCAGGGATTCATTTTGGGATGGTAACTAAAGTTTAAAGCAGAAATAGGGGCACTTTTAAAATTGTCATTTTTGACCAAAATCAATGGGTCCGGGGTTAGGGAATTTCTCATATGCCACAAAACCGTTGAAGCTCCTGTTAAAAAATCATGCTCCGAAATCAACTTTTTTCATCTCAGGGATTCATTTTGGGATGGCAACTAAAGTTTAAAGCAGAAATAGGGGCACTTTTAAAATTGTCATTTTTTACCAAAATCGATGGGTCCGGGGATTAGGGAATTTCTCATATGCACAAAACTGTTGAAGCTCCTGTTCAAAAAGCATGCTTCGAAATCAACTTTTTTCATCTCAGGGATTCATTTTGGGATGTTAACTAAAGTTTAAAGCAGAAATAGGGGCACTTTTAACATTTTCATTTTTGACCAATATGATGGGTCCGGGGCTTAGGGAATTTCTCATATGCCACAAAACCGCTGAAGCTCCTGTTCAAAAATCATGCTCCAAAATCAACTTTTTTCATCTCAGGGATTCATTTTGGGATGGTAACTAAAGTTTAAAGCAGAAATAGGGGCACTTTAAAAATTTTCATTTTTCACCAAAATCGATGGGTCTGGGGCTTAGGGAATTTCTCATATGCCACAAAACCGTTGAAGCTCCTGTTCAAAAATCATGCTCCGAAATCAACTTTTTTCATCTCAGGGATTCATTTTGGGATGGTAACTAAAGTTTAAAGCAGAAATTGGGGCACTTTTAAAATTTTCATTTTTGACCAATATGATGGGTTCGGGGCTTAGGGAATTTCTCATATGCCACAAAACCGTTGAAGCTCCTGTTCAAAAATCATGCTCCGAAATCAACTTTTTTCATCTCAGGGATTCATTTTGGGATGGTAACTAAAGATTGAAGCATAAATAGGGGCACTTTTAAAATTGTAATTTTTGACCAAAATCAATGGGTCCGGGGCTTAGGGAATTTCTCATATGCCACAAAACCGTTGAAGCTCCTGTTCAAAAATCATGCTCCGAAATCAACTTTTTTCATCTCAGGGTTTCATTTTGGGATGGTAACTAAAGTTTAAAGCAGAAATAGGGGCACTTTTAAAATTGTCATTTTTGACCAAAATCGATGGGTCCGGGGCTTAGGGATTTTCTCATATGCACAAAACCGTTGAAGCTTCTGTTCAAAAATCATGCTCCGAAATCAACTTTTTTCATCTCAGGGATTCATTTTGGGATGGTAACTAAAGTTTAAAGCAGAAATAGGGGCACTTTTAAAATTTTCATTTTTGACCAAAATCGATGGGTACGGACGGGGCTTAGGGAATTTCTCATATGCCACAAAACCGTTGAAGCTCCTGTTCAAAAATCATGCTCCGAAATCAACTTTTTTCATCTCGGATACATTTTGGGATGGTAACTAAAGTTTAAAGCAGAAATAGGGGCACTTTTAAAATTTTCATTTTTGACCAAAATTGATGGGTCCGGGGCTTAGGGAATTTCTCATATGCCACAAAACCGTTGAAGCTCCAGTTCAAAAATCATGCTCCGAAATCAACTTTCTTCATCTCAGGGATTCATTTTGGAATGGTAACTAAAGTTTAAAGCAGAAATAGGGGCACTTTTAAAATTTTAATTTTTCACCAAAATCGATGGGTCTGGGGCTTAGGGAATTTCTCATATGTACAAAACTGTTGAAGCTCCTGTTCAAAAATCATGCTCCGAAATCAACTTTTTTCATCTCAGGGATTCATTTTGGGATGGTAACTAAAGTTTAAAGCAGAAATAGGGGCACTTTTAAAATTGTCATTTTTGACCAAAATCGATGGGTCCGGGGCTTAGGGAATTTCTCATATGCCACAAAACCGTTGAAGCTCCTGTTCAAAAATCATGCTCCGAAATCAACTTTTTTCATCTCAGGGATTCATTTTGGGATGGTAACTAAAGTTTAAAGCAGAAATAGGGGCACTTTTAAAATTTTCATTTTTGACCAAAATCGATGGGTACGGACGGGGCTTAGGGAATTTCTCATATGCCACAAAACCGTTGAAGCTCCTGTTCAAAAATCATGCTCCGAAATCAACTTTTTTCATCTCAGGGATACATTTTGGGATGGTAACTAAAGTTTAAAGCAGAAATAGGGGCACTTTTAAAATTTTCATTTTTGACCAAAATTGATGGGTCCGGGGCTTAGGGAATTTCTCATATGCCACAAAACCGTTGAAGCTCCAGTTCAAAAATCATGCTCCGAAATCAACTTTTTTCATCTCAGGGATTCATTTTGGAATGGTAACTAAAGTTTAAAGCAGAAATAGGGTCACTTTTAAAATTTTCATGTTTGACCAATATCGATGGGTCCAGGGCGTATGGAATTTCTCATATGCCACAAAACCGTTGAAGCTTCTGTTCAAAAAGCAAGCTCCGAAATCAACTTTTTTCATTTCAGGGATTCATTTTGGGATGGTAACTAAAGTTTAAAGCAGAAATAGGGGCACTTTTAAAATTTTAATTTTTCACCAAAATCGATGGGTCTGGGGCTTAGGGAATTTCTCATATGCCACAAAACCGTTGAAGCTCCTGTTCAAAAATCATGCTCCGAAATCAACTTTTTTCATCTCAGGGATTCATTTTGGGATGGTAACTAAAGTTTAAAGCAGAAATAGGGGCACTTTTAAAATTGTCATTTTTGACCAAAATCGATGGGTCCGGGGCTTAGGGGATTTCTCATATGCCACAAAACCGTTGAAGCTCCTGTTCAAAAATCATGTTCCAAAATCAACTTTTTTCATCTCAGGGATTCATTTTGGGATGGTAACTAAAGTTTAAAGCAGAAATAGGGGCATTTTTCAAATTTTCATTTTTCACCAAAATCGATGGGTCTGGGGCTTAGGGAATTTCTCATATGCCACAAAACCGTTGAAGCTCCTGTTCAAAAATCATGCTCTGAAATCAACTTTTTTCATCTCAGGGATTCATTTTGGGATGGTAACTAAAGATTGAAGCATAAATAGGGGCACTTTTAAAATTGTCATTTTTGACCAAAATCGATGGGTCCGGGGCTTAGGGAATTTCTCATATGCACAAAACTGTTGAAGCTCCTGTTCAAAAAGCTTGCTCCGAAATCAACTTTTCTCATCTCAGGGATTCATTTTGGGATGGTAACTAAAGTTTAAAGCAGAAATAGTGGCAC